>NW_026947801.1:0-162000 GCF_034190915.1 Cavia porcellus
CCACTAGTGAATCTAATGTAACACACACCCATACAATGCGCACCACCCCGTGATGTTTTTCTCACTCCCACTAGTGAATCCAATGTAACACACACCCATACAATGCGCACCACCCCGTGATGTTTTTCTCACTCCCACTAGTGAATCTAATGTAACACACACCCATACAATGCGCACCACCCCGTGATGTTTTTCTCACTCCCACTAGTGAATCTAATGTAACACACACCCATACAATGCGCACCACCCCGTGATGTATTTTTCACTCCCACTAGTGAATCTAATGTAACACACACCCATACAATGCGCACCACACCGTGATGTTTTTCTCACTCCCACTAGTGAATCTAATGTAACACACACCCATACAATGCGCACCACCCCGTGATGTTTTTCTCACTCCCACTAGTGAATCCAATGTAACACACACCCATACAATGCCACCACCCCGTGATGTTTTTCTCACTCCCACTAGTGAATCCAATGTAACACACACCCATACAATGCGCACCACCCCGTGATGTTTTTCTCACTCCCACTAGTGAATCCAATGTAACACACACACATACAATGCGCACCACCCCGTGATGTTGTTCTCACTCCTACTAGTGAATCCAATGTGACACACACCCATACAATGCGCACCACCCCGTGATGTTTTTCTCACTCCTACTAGTGAATCCAATGTGACACACACCCATACAATGCGCACCACCCCGTGATGTTTTTCTCACTCCTACTAGTGAATCCAATGTGACACACACCCATACAATGCGCACCACCCCGTTATGTTTTTCTCACTCCTACTAGTGAATCCAATGTGACACACACCCATACAATGCGCACCACCCCGTGATGTTTTTCTCACTCCTACTAGTGAATCCAATGTGACACACACCCATACAATGCGCACCACCCCGTGATGTTTTTCTCACTCCTACTAGTGAATGTAATGTAACACACACCCATACAATGCGCACCACCCCGTGATGTTTTTCTCACTCCTACTAGTGAATGTAATGTAACACACACCCATACAATGCGCACCACCCCGTGATGTTTTTCTCACTCCTACTAGTGAATCCAATGTGACACACAACCATACAATGCGCACCACCCCGTGATGTTTTTCTCACTGCTACTAGTGAATCCAATGTGACACACACCCATACAATGCGCACCACCCCGTGATGTTTTTCTCACACCTACTAGTGAATCCAATGTGACACACACCCATACAATGCGCACCACCCCGTGATGTTTTTCTCACTCCTACTAGTGAATGTAATGTAACACACACCCATACAATGCGCACCACCCCGTGATGTTTTTCTCACTCCTACTAGTGAATGTAATGTAACACACACCCATACAATGCGCACCACCCCGTGATGTTTTTCTCACTCCCACTAGTGAATGTAATGTAACACACACCCATACAATGCGCACCACCCCGTGATGTTTTTCTCACTCCCACTAGTGAATCTAATGTAACACACACCCATACAATGCGCACCACCCCGTGATGTTTTTCTCACTCCCACTAGTGAATCTAATGTAACACACACCCATACAATGCGCACCACCCCGTGATGTTTTTCTCACTCCCACTAGTGAATCTAATGTAACACACACCCATACAATGCGCACCACCCCGTGATGTTTTTCTCACTCCTAATAGTGAATCCAATGTAACACACACCCATACAATGCGCACCACCCCGTGATGTTTTTCTCACTCCCACTAGTGAATCCAATGTGACACACACCCATACAATGCGCACCACCCCGTGATGTTTTTCTCACTCCCACTAGTGAATCCAATGTGACACACACCCATACAATGCGCACCACCCCGTGATGTTTTTCTCACTCCCACTAGTGAATCTAATGTAACACACACCCATACAATGCGCACCACCCCGTGATGTTTTTCTCACTCCCACTAGTGAATCTAATGTAACACACACCCATACAATACGCACCACCCCGTGATGTTTTTCTCACTCCCACTAGTGAATCCAATGTAACACACACCCATACAATGCGCACCACCCCATGATGTTTTTCTCACTCCCACTAGTGAATCCAATGTAACACACACCCATACAATGCGCACCACCCCGTGATGTTTTTCTCACTCCCACTAGTGAATCCAATGTAACACACACCCACACAATGCGCACCACCCCATTATGTTTTTCTCACTCCTACTAGTGAATCCAATGTGACACACACCCATACAATGCGCACCACCCCGTGATGTTTTTCTCACTCCTACTAGTGAATCCAATGTGACACACACCCATACAATGCGCACCACCCCGTGATGTTTTTCTCACTCCTACTAGTGAATCCAATGTGACACACACCCATAAAATGCGCACCACCCCCGTGATGTTTTTCTCACTCCCACTAGTGAATCTAATGTGACACACACCCATACAATGCGCACCACCCCGTGATGTTTTTCTCACTCCCACTAGTGAATCCAATGTGACACACACCCATACAATGCGCACCACCCCGTGATGTTTTTCTCACTCCCACTAGTGAATCCAATGTGACACACACCCATACAATGCACACAACCCCGTGATGTTTTTCTCACTCCCACTAGTGAATCCAATGTGACACACACCAGTACAATGCGCACCACCCCGTGATGTTTTTCTCACTCCTACTAGTGAATCCAATGTGACACACACCCGTACAATGCGCACCACCCCGTGATGTTTTTCTCACTCCCACTAGTGAATCTAATGTAACACACACCCATACAATGCGCAACACCCCGTGATGTTTTTCTCACTCCCACTAGTGAATCTAATGTAACACACACCCATACAATGCGCACCACACCGTGATGTTTTTCTCACTCCCACTAGTGATTCTAATGTAACAGACACCCATACAATGCGCACCACCCCGTGATGTTTTTCTCACTCCCACTAGTGAATCTAATGTAACACACACCCATACAATGCGCACCACCCCGTGATGTTTTTCTCACTCCTACTAGTGAATCCAATGTAACACACACCCATACAATGCGCACCACCTCGTGATGTTTTTCTCACTCCTACTAGAGAATGTAATGTGACACACACCCATACAATACGCACCACCCCGTGATGTTTTTCTCACTCCCACTAGTGAATCTAATGTGACACACACCCATACAATGCGCACCACCCCGTGATGTTTTTCTCACTCCCACTAGTGAATCCAATGTGACACACACCCATACAATGCGCACCACCCCGTGATGTTTTTCTCACTCCCACTAGTGAATCCAATGTGACACACACCCATACAATGCACACAACCCCGTGATGTTTTTCTCACTCCCACTAGTGAATCCAATGTGACACACACCAGTACAATGCGCACCACCCCGTGATGTTTTTCTCACTCCTACTAGTGAATCCAATGTGACACACACCCGTACAATGCGCACCACCCCGTGATGTTTTTCTCACTCCTTCTAGTGAATGTAATGTAACACACACCCATACAATGCGCACCACCCCGTGATGTTTTTCTCACTCCTTCTAGTGAATGTAATGTAACACACACCCATACAAAGCGCACCACCCCGTGATGTTTTTCTCACTCCTACTAGTGCATGTAATGTAACACACCCATACAATGCGCACCACCCCGTGATGTTTTTCTCACTCCTACTAGTGAATGTAATGTAACACACACCCATACAATGAGCACCACCCCGTGACGTTTTTCTCACTCCTACTAGTGAATGTAATGTAACACACACCCATACAATGCGCACCACCCCGTGATGTTTTTCTCACTCCTACTAGTGAATGTAATGTAACACACACCCATACAATGCGCACCACCCCCTGATGTTTTTCTCACTCCCACTAGTGAATCTAATGTGACACACACCCATACAATGCGCACCACCCCGTGATGTTTTTCTCACTCCCACTAGTGAATCTAATGTGACACACACCCATAAAATGCGCACCACCCCGTGATGTTTTTCTCACTCCCACTAGTGAATCCAATGTGACACACACCCATAAAATGCGCACCACCCCGTGATGTTTTTCTCACTCCCACTAGTGAATCCAATGTGACACACACCCATACAATGCGCACCACCCCGTGATGTTTTTCTCACTCCCACTAGTGAATCCAATGTGACACACACCCATACAATGCGCACCACCCCGTGATGTTTTTCTCACTCCCACTAGTGAATCCAATGTGACACACACCCATACAATGCGCACCACCCCGTGATGTTTTTCTCACTCCCACTAGTGAATCCAATGTGACACACACCCATACAATGCGCACCACCCCGTGATGTTTTTCTCACACCTACTAGTGAATCCAATGTGACACACACCCATACAATGCGCACCACCCCGTGATGTTTTTCTCACTCCTACTAGTGAATGTAATGTAACACACACCCATACAATGCGCACCACCCCGTGATGTTTTTCTCACTCCTACTAGTGAATGTAATGTAACACACACCCATACAATGCGCACCACCCCGTGATGTTTTTCTCACTCCCACTAGTGAATGTAATGTAACACACACCCATACAATGCGCACCACCCCGTGATGTTTTTCTCACTCCCACTAGTGAATCTAATGTAACACACACCCATACAATGCGCACCACCCCGTGATGTTTTTCTCGCTCCCACTAGTGAATCCAATGTGACACACACCCATACAATGCGCACCACCCCGTGATGTTTTTCTCACTCCCACTAGTGAATCCAATGTGACACACACACATACACTGCGCACCACCCCGTGATGTTTTTCTCACTCCTACTAGTGAATCCAATGTGACACACACCCATACAATGCGCACCACCCCGTGATGTTTTTCTCACTCCTTCTAGTGAATGTAATGTAACACACACCCATACAATGCGCACCACCCCGTGATGTTTTTCTCACTCCTACTAGTGCATGTAATGTAACACACACCCATACAATGCGCACCACCCCGTGATGTTTTTCTCACTCCTACTAGTGCATGTAATGTAACACACCCATACAATGCGCAGCACCCCGTGATGTATTTCTCACTCCCACTAGTGAATCTAATGTAACACACACCCATACAATGCGCACCACCCCGTGATGTTTTTCTCACTCCCACTAGTGAATCTAATGTAACACACACCCATACAATACGCACCACCCCGTGATGTTTTTCTCACTCCCACTAGTGAATCCAATGTAACACACACCCATACAATGCGCACCACCCCGTGATGTTTTTCTCACTCCCACTAGTGAATCCAATGTAACACACACCCATACAATGCGCACCACCCCGTGATGTTTTTCTCACTCCCACTAGTGAATCCAATGTAACACACACCCATACAATGCGCACCACCCCATTATGTTTTTCTCACTCCTACTAGTGAATCCAATGTGACACACACCCATACAATGCGCACCACCCCGTGATGTTTTTCTCACTCCTACTAGTGAATCCAATGTGACACACACCCATACAATGCGCACCACCCCGTGATGTTTTTCTCACTCCTACTAGTGAATCCAATGTGACACACACCCATAAAATGCGCACCAGCCCGTGATGTTTTTCTCACTCCTACTAGTGAATCCAATGTGACACACACCCATACAATGCGCACCACCCCGTGATGTTTTTCTCACTCCTACTAGTGAATGTAATGTAACACACACCCATACAATGCGCACCACCCCGTGATGTTTTTCTCACTCCTACTAGTGAATCTAATGTAACACACACCCATACAATGCGCACCACCCCGTGATGTTTTTCTCACTCCTACTAGTGAATCTAATGTAACACACACCCATACAATGCGCACCACCCCGTGATGTTTTTCTCACTCCTACTAGTGAATCTAATGTAACACACACCCATACAATGCGCACCACCCCGTGATGTTTTTCTCACTCCTACTAGTGAATGCAATGTAACACACACCCATACAATGCGCACCACCCCGTGATGTTTTTCTCACTCCTACTAGTGAATCTAATGTAACACACAACCATACAATGCGCACCACCCCGTGATGTTTTTCTCACTCCTACTAGTGAATCTAATGTAACACACACCCATACAATGCGCACCACCCGGTGATGTTTTTCTCACTCCTACTAGTGAATCTAATGTAACACACACCCATACAATGCGCACCACCCCGTGATGTTTTTCTCACTCCTACTAGTGAATCTAATGTAACACACACCCATACAATGCGCACCACCCCGTGATGTTTTTCTCACTCCCACTAGTGAATCTAATGTAACACACACCCATACAATGCGCACCACCCCGTGATGTTTTTCTCACTCCTACTAGTGAATCTAATGTGACACACACCCATACAATGCGCACCACCCCGTGATGTTTTTCTCACTCCTACTAGTGAATCTAATGTGACACACACCCATACAATGCGCACCACCCCGTGATGTTTTTCTCACTCCTACTAGTGAATGTAATGTGACACACACCCATACAATGCGCACCACCCCGTGATGTTTTTCTCACTCCTACTAGTGAATGTAATGTAACACACACCCATACAATGCGCACCACCCCGTGATGTTTTTCTCACTCCTACTAGTGAATGTAATGTAACACACACCCATACAATGCGCACCACCCCGTGATGTTTTTCTCACTCCTACTAGTGAATCTAATGTAACACACAACCATACAATGCGCACCACACCGTGATGTTTTTCTCACTCCTACTAGTGAATCTAATGTAACACACACCCATACAATGCGCACCACCCCGTGATGTTTTTCTCACTCCTACTAGTGAATCCAATGTAACACACACCCATACAATGCGCACCACCCCGTGATGTTTTTCTCTCTCCTACTAGTGAATCCAATGTAACACACACCCATACAATGCGCACCACCCCGTGATGTTTTTCTCACTCCTACTAGTGAATCCAATGTAACACACACCGATACAATGCGCACCACCCCGTGATGTTTTTCTCACTCCTACTAGTGAATCCAATGTAACACACACCCATACAATGCGCACCACCCCGTGATGATTTTCTCACTCCTACTAGTGAATGTAATGTAACACACACCCATACAATGCGCACCACCCCGTGATGTTTTTCTCACTCCTACTAGTGAATATAATGTAACACACACCCATACAATGCGCAGCACCCCGTGATGTTTTTCTCACTCCTACTAGTGAATCTAATCTGACACACACCCATACAATGCGCACCACCCCGTGATGTTTTTCTCACTCCTACTAGTGAATCTAATGTGACACACACCCATACAATGCGCACCACCCCGTGATGTTTTTCTCACTCCTACTAGTGAATCTAATGTAACACACACCCATACAATGCGCACCACCCCGTGATGTTTTTCTCACTCCTACTAGTGAATGTAATGTAACACACACCCATACAATGCGCACCACCCCGTGATGTTTTTCTCACTCCTACTAGTGAATGTAATGTAACACACAACCATACAATACGCAGCACCCCGTGATGTTTTTCTCACTCCTACTAGTGAATCTAATGTAACACACAACCATACAATACGCACCACCCCGTGATGTTTTTCTCACTCCTACTAGTGAATCTAATGTAACACACACCCATACAATGCGCACCACCCCGTGATGTTTTTCTCACTCCTACTAGTGCATGTAATGTAACACACACCCATACAATGCGCACCACCCCGTGATGTTTTTCTCACTCCTACTAGTGCATGTAATGTAACACACCCATACAATGTGCAGCACCCCGTGATGTATTTCTCACTCCCACTAGTGAATCTAATGTAACACACACCCATACAATGCGCACCACCCCGTGATGTTTTTCTCACTCCCACTAGTGAATCTAATGTAACACACACCCATACAATACGCACCACCCCGTGATGTTTTTCTCACTCCCACTAGTGAATCCAATGTAACACACACCCATACAATGCGCACCACCCCGTGATGTTTTTCTCACTCCCACTAGTGAATCCAATGTAACACACACCCATACAATGCGCACCACCCCGTGATGTTTTTCTCACTCCCACTAGTGAATCCAATGTAACACACACCCATACAATGCGCACCACCCCATTATGTTTTTCTCACTCCTACTAGTGAATCCAATGTGACACACACCCATACAATGCGCACCACCCCGTGATGTTTTTCTCACTCCTACTAGTGAATCCAATGTGACACACACCCATACAATGCGCACCACCCCGTGATGTTTTTCTCACTCCTACTAGTGAATCCAATGTGACACACACCCATAAAATGCGCACCACCCCGTGATGTTTTTCTCACTCCTACTAGTGAATCCAATGTGACACACACCCATACAATGCGCACCACCCCGTGATGTTTTTCTCACTCCTACTAGTGAATGTAATGTAACACACACCCATACAATGCGCACCACCCCGTGATGTTTTTCTCACTCCTACTAGTGAATCTAATGTAACACACACCCATACAATGCGCACCAACCCGTGATGTTATTCTCACTCCTACTAGTGAATCTAATGTAACACACACCCATACAATGCGCACCACCCCGTGATGTTTTTCTCACTCCTACTAGTGAATCTAATGTAACACACACCCATACAATGCGCACCACCCCGTGATGTTTTTCTCACTCCTACTAGTGAATGCAATGTAACACACACCCATACAATGCGCACCACCCCGTGATGTTTTTCTCACTCCTACTAGTGAATCTAATGTAACACACAACCATACAATGCGCACCACCCCGTGATGTTTTTCTCACTCCTACTAGTGAATCTAATGTAACACACACCCATACAATGCGCACCACCCGGTGATGTTTTTCTCACTCCTACTAGTGAATCTAATGTAACACACACCCATACAATGCGCACCACCCCGTGATGTTTTTCTCACTCCTACTAGTGAATCTAATGTAACACACACCCATACAATGCGCACCACCCCGTGATGTTTTTCTCACTCCCACTAGTGAATCTAATGTAACACACACCCATACAATGCGCACCACCCCGTGATGTTTTTCTCACTCCTACTAGTGAATCTAATGTGACACACACCCATACAATGCGCACCACCCCGTGATGTTTTTCTCACTCCTACTAGTGAATCTAATGTGACACACACCCATACAATGCGCACCACCCCGTGATGTTTTTCTCACTCCTACTAGTGAATGTAATGTGACACACACCCATACAATGCGCACCACCCCGTGATGTTTTTCTCACTCCTACTAGTGAATGTAATGTAACACACACCCATACAATGCGCACCACCCCGTGATGTTTTTCTCACTCCTACTAGTGAATGTAATGTAACACACACCCATACAATGCGCACCACCCCGTGATGTTTTTCTCACTCCTACTAGTGAATCTAATGTAACACACAACCATACAATGCGCACCACACCGTGATGTTTTTCTCACTCCTACTAGTGAATCTAATGTAACACACACCCATACAATGCGCACCACCCCGTGATGTTTTTCTCACTCCTACTAGTGAATCCAATGTAACACACACCCATACAATGCGCACCACCCCGTGATGTTTTTCTCTCTCCTACTAGTGAATCCAATGTAACACACACCCATACAATGCGCACCACCCCGTGATGTTTTTCTCACTCCTACTAGTGAATCCAATGTAACACACACCGATACAATGCGCACCACCCCGTGATGTTTTTCTCACTCCTACTAGTGAATCCAATGTAACACACACCCATACAATGCGCACCACCCCGTGATGATTTTCTCACTCCTACTAGTGAATGTAATGTAACACACACCCATACAATGCGCACCACCCCGTGATGTTTTTCTCACTCCTACTAGTGAATATAATGTAACACACACCCATACAATGCGCACTACCCCGTGATGTTTTTCTCACTCCTACTAGTGAATCTAATCTGACACACACCCATACAATGCGCACCACCCCGTGATGTTTTTCTCACTCCTACTAGTGAATCTAATGTGACACACACCCATACAATGCGCACCACCCCGTGATGTTTTTCTCACTCCTACTAGTGAATCTAATGTAACACACACCCATACAATGCGCACCACCCCGTGATGTTTTTCTCACTCCTACTAGTGAATGTAATGTAACACACACCCATACAATGCGCACCACCCCGTGATGTTTTTCTCACTCCTACTAGTGAATGTAATGTAACACACAACCATACAATACGCAGCACCCCGTGATGTTTTTCTCACTCCTACTAGTGAATCTAATGTAACACACAACCATACAATACGCACCACCCCGTGATGTTTTTCTCACTCCTACTAGTGAATCTAATGTAACACACACCCATACAATGCGCACCACCCCGTGATGTTTTTCTCACTCCTACTAGTGAATCCAATGTAACACACACCCATACAATGCGCACCACCCCGTGATGTTTTTCTCACTCCTACTAGTGAATCCAATGTGACACACACCCATACAATGCGCACCACCCCGTGATGTTTTTCTCATTCCTACTAGTGAATCCAATGTGACACACACCCATACAATGCGCACCACCCCGTGATGTTTTTCTCACTCCTACTAGTGAATCCAATGTGACACACACCCATTCAATGCGCACCACCCCGTGATGTTTTTCTCACTCCTACTAGTGAATCCAATGTGACACACACCCATACAATGCGCACCACCCCGTGATGTTTTTCTCACTCCTACTAGTGAATCTAATGTGACACACACCCATACAATGCGCACCACCCCGTGATGTTTTTCTCACTCCTACTAGTGAATGTAATGTGACACACACCCATACAATGCGCACCACCCCGTGATGTTTTTCTCACCCCTACTAGTGAATCTAATGTAACACACACCCATACAATGCGCACCACCCCATGATGTTTTTCTCACCCCTACTAGTGAATCTAATGTAACACACACCCATACAATGCGCACCACCCGGTGATGTTTTTCTCACTCCTATTAGTGAATCTAATGTAACACACACCCATACAATGCGCACCACCCCGTGATGTTTTTCTCACTCCTACTAGTGAATCCAATGTAACACACACCCATACAATGCGCACCACCCCGTGATGTTTTTCTCACTCCCACTAGTGAATCTAATGTAACACACACCCATACAATGCGCACCACCCCGTGATGTTTTTCTCACTCCCACTAGTGAATCTAATGTAACACACACCCATACAATGCGCACCACCCCGTGATGTTTTTCTCACTCCAACTAGTGAATCTAATGTAACACACATCCATACAATGCGCACCACAACGTGATGTTTTTCTCACTCCCACTAGTGAATCTAATGTAACACACACCCAAACAATGCGCACCACCCCGTGATGTTTTTCTCACTCCCACTAGTGAATCTAATGTAACACACACCCATACAATGCGCACCACCCCGTGATGTTTTTCTCACTCCTACTAGCGAATCTAATGTAACACACACCCATACAATGCGCACAACCCCGTGATGTTTTTCTCACTCCTACTAGCGAATCTAATGTAACACACACCCATACAATGCGCACCACCCCGTGATGTTTTTCTCACTCCTACTAGCGAATCTAATGTAACACACACCCATACAATGCGCACCACCCCGTGATGTTTTTCTCACTCCTTCTAGTGAATCCAATGTAACACACACCCATACAATGCGCACCACCCCGTGATGTTTTTCTCACTCCTTCTAGTGAATCTAATGTAACACACACCCATACAATGCGCACCACCCCGTGATGTTTTTCTCACTCCTACTAGTGAATCCAATGTGACACACACCCATACAATGCGCACCACCCCGTGATGTTTTTCTCACTCCCACTAGTGAATCCAATGTGACACACACCCATACAATGCGCACCACCCCGTGATGTTTTTCTCACTCCCACTAGTGAATCCAATGTGACACACACCAATACAATGCGCACCACCCCGTGATGTTTTTCTCACTCCTACTAGTGAATCCAATGTGACACACACCCATACAATGCGCACCACCCCGTGATGTTTTTCTCACTCCCACTAGTGAATCCAATGTAACACACACCCATACAATGCGCACCACCCCGTGATGATTTTCTCACTCCCACTAGTGAATCCAATGTAACACACACCCATACAATGCGCACCACCCCGTGATGTTTTTCTCACTCCTACTAGTGAATTCAATGTGACACACACCCATACAATGCGCACCACCCCGTGATGTTTTTCTCACTCCTACTAGTGAATCCAATGTGACACACACCCATACAATGCGCACCACCCCGTGATGTTTTTCTCACTCCTACTAGTGAATCCAATGTGACACACACCCATACAATGCGAACCACCCCGTGATGTTTTTCTCACTCCTACTAGTGAATGTAATGTGACATACACCCATACAATGCGCACCACCCCGTGATGTTTTTCTCACTCCTACTAGTGAATCTAATGTGACACACACCCATACAATGCGCACCACCCCGTGATGTTTTTCTCACTCCTACTAGTGAATCTAATGTGACACACACCCATACAATGCGCACCACCCCGTGATGTTTTTCTCACTCCTACTAGTGAATGTAATATAACACACACCCATACAATGCGCACCACCCCGTGATGTTTTTCTCACTCCTAGTAGTAAATGTAATGTAACACACACCCATACAATGCGCACCACCCCGTGATGTTTTTCTCACTCCTACTAGTGAATCTAATGTAACACACACCCATACAATGCGCACCACCCCGTGATGTTTTTCTCACTCCTACTAGTGAATCTAATGTAACACACACCCATACAATGCGCACCACCCCGTGATGTTTTTCTCACTCCTACTAGTGAATCTAATGTAACACACACCCATACAATGCGCACCACCCCGTGATGTTTTTCTCACTCCCACTAGTGAATCTAATGTAACGCACACCCATACAATGCGCACCACCCCGTGATGTTTTTCTCACTCCCACTAGTGAATCCAATGTAACACACACCCATACAATGCGCACCACCCCGTGATGTTTTTCTCACTCCCACTAGTGAATCCAATGTAACACACACCCATACAATGCGCACCACCCCGTGATGTTTTTCTCACTCCCACTAGTGAATCTAATGTAACAGACACCCATACAATGCGCACCACCCCGTGATGTTTTTCTCACTCCCACTAGTGAATCTAATGTAACACACACCCATACAATGCGCAAAACCCCGTGATGTTTTTCTCACTCCCACTAGTGAATCCAATGTGACACACACCCATACAATGCGCACCACCCCGTGATGTTTTTCTCACTCCCACTAGTGAATCCAATGTGACACACACCCATACAATGCGCACCACCCCGTGATGTTTTTCTCACTCCGACTAGTGAATCCAATGTGACACACACCAATACAATGCGCACCACCCCGTGATGTTTTTCTCACTCCCACTAGTGAATCCAATGTGACACACACCCGTACAATGCGCACCACCCCGTGATGTTTTTCTCACTCCTTCTAGTGAATGTAATGTAACACACACCCATACAATGCGCACCACCCCGTGATGTTTTTCTCACTCCTTCTAGTGAATGTAATGTAACACACACCCATACAATGCGCACCACCCCGTGATGTTTTTCTCACTCCTACTAGTGCATGTAATGTAACACACCCATACAATGCGCACCACCCCGTGATGTTTTTCTCACTCCCACTAGTGAATCCAATGTGACACACACCCATACAATGCGCACCACCCCGTGATGTTTTTCTCACTCCCACTAGTGAATCCAATGTGACACACACCAATACAATGCGCACCACCCCGTGATGTTTTTCTCACTCCTACTAGTGAATCCAATGTGACACACACCCGTACAATGCGCACCACCCCGTGATGTTTTTCTCACTCCTTCTAGTGAATGTAATGTAACACACACCCATACAATGCGCACCACCCCGTGATGTTTTTCTCACTCCTTCTAGTGAATGTAATGTAACACACACCCATACAATGCGCACCACCCCGTGATGTTTTTGTCACTCCTACTAGTGCATGTAATGTAACACACCCATACAATGCGCACCACCCCGTGATGTTTTTCTCACTCCTACTAGTGAATGTAATGTAACACACACCCATACAATGCGCACCACCCCGTGATGTTTTTCTCACTCCTACTAGTGAATGTAATGTAACACACACCCATACAATTCGCACCACCCCGTGATGTTTTTCTCACTCCTACTAATGAATGTAATGTAACACACACCCATACAATGCGCATCACCCCGTGATGTTTTTCTCACTCCTACTAGTGAATCTAATGTAACACACACCCATACAATGCGCACCACCCCGTGATGTTTTTCTCACTCCCACTAGTGAATCTAATGTAACACACACCCATACAATGCGCACCACCCCGTGATGTTTTTCTCACTCCCACTAGTGAATCTAATGTAACACACACCCATACAATGCGCACCACCCCGTGATGTTTTTCTCACTCCCACTAGGGAATCCAATGTGACACACACCCATACAATGCGCACCACCCCGTGATGTTTTTCTCACTCCCACTAGTGAATCCAATGTGACACACACCCATACAATGCGCACCACCCCGTGATGTTTTTCTCACTCCCACTAGTGAATCCAATGTGACACACACCCATACAATGCGCACCACCCCGTGATGTTTTTCTCACTCCCACTAGTGAATCCAATGTGACACACACCCATACAATGCGCACCACCCCGTGATGTTTTTCTCACTCCCACTAGTGAATCCAATGTGACACACACACATACAATGCGCACCACCCCGTGATGTTTTTCTCACTCCTACTAGTGAATCCAATGTGACACACACCCATACAATGCGCACCACCCCGTGATGTTTTTCTCACTCCTTCTAGTGAATATAATGTAACACACACCCATACAATGCGCACCACCCCGTGATGTTTTTCTCACTCCTACTAGTGCATGTAATGTAACACACACCCATACAATGCGCACCACCCCGTGATGTTTTTCTCACTCCTACTAGTGCATGTAATGTAACACACCCATACAATGCCCACCACCCCGTGATGTATTTCTCACTCCCACTAGTGAATCTAATGTAACACACACCCATACAATGCGCACCACCCCGTGATGTTTTTCTCACTCCCACTAGTGAATCTAATGTAACACACACCCATACAATACGCACCACCCCGTGATGGTTTTCTCACTCCCACTAGTGAATCCAATGTAACACACACCCATACAATGCGCACCACCCCGTGATGTCTTTCTCACTCCCACTAGTGAATCCAATGTAACACACACCCATACAATGCGCACCACCCCGTGATGTTTTTCTCACTCCCACTAGTGAATCCAATGTAACACACACCCATACAATGCGCACCACCCCGTGATGTTTTTCTCACTCCTACTACTGAATCCAATGTGACACACACCCATACAATGCGCACCACCCCGTGATGTTTTTCTCACTCCTACTAGTGAATCCAATGTGACACACACCCATACAATGCGCACCACCCCGTGATGTTTTTCTCACTCCTACTAGTGAATCCAATGTGACACACACCCATAAAATGCGCACCACCCCGTGATGTTTTTCTCACTCCTACTAGTGAATCCAATGTGACACACACCCATACAATGCGCACCACCCCGTGATGTTTTTCTCACTCCTACTAGTGAATGTAATGTAACACACACCCATACAATGCGCACCACCCCGTGATGTTTTTCTCACTCCCACTAGTGAATCCAATGTGACACACACCCATACAATGCGCACCACCCCGTGATGTTTTTCTCACTCCCACTAGTGAATCCAATGTGACACACACACATACAATGCGCACCACCCCGTGATGTTTTTCTCACTCCTACTAGTGAATCCAATGTGACACACACCCATACAATGCGCACCACCCCGTGATGTTTTTCTCACTCCTTCTAGTGAATATAATGTAACACACACCCATACAATGCGCACCACCCCGTGATGTTTTTCTCACTCCTACTAGTGCATGTAATGTAACACACACCCATACAATGCGCACCACCCCGTGATGTTTTTCTCACTCCTACTAGTGCATGTAATGTAACACACCCATACAATGCCCACCACCCCGTGATGTATTTCTCACTCCCACTAGTGAATCTAATGTAACACACACCCATACAATGCGCACCACCCCGTGATGTTTTTCTCACTCCCACTAGTGAATCTAATGTAACACACACCCATACAATACGCACCACCCCGTGATGGTTTTCTCACTCCCACTAGTGAATCCAATGTAACACACACCCATACAATGCGCACCACCCCGTGATGTTTTTCTCACTCCCACTAGTGAATCCAATGTAACACACACCCATACAATGCGCACCACCCCGTGATGTTTTTCTCACTCCCACTAGTGAATCCAATGTAACACACACCCATACAATGCGCACCACCCCGTGATGTTTTTCTCACTCCTACTAGTGAATCCAATGTGACACACACCCATACAATGCGCACCACCCCGTGATGTTTTTCTCACTCCTACTAGTGAATCCAATGTGACACACACCCATACAATGCGCACCACCCCGTGATGTTTTTCTCACTCCTACTAGTGAATCCAATGTGACACACACCCATAAAATGCGCACCACCCCGTGATGTTTTTCTCACTCCTACTAGTGAATCCAATGTGACACACACCCATACAATGCGCACCACCCCGTGATGTTTTTCTCACTCCTACTAGTGAATGTAATGTAACACACACCCATACAATGCGCACCACCCCGTGATGTTTTTCTCACTCCTACTAGTGAATGTAATGTAACACACACCCATACAATGCGCACCACCCCGTGATGTTTTTCTCACTCCTACTATTGAATCTAATGTAACACACACCCATACAATGCGCACCACCCCGTGATGTTTTTCTCACTCCTACTAGTGAATCTAATGTAACACACACCCATACAATGCGCACCACCCCGTGATGTTTTTCTCACTCCTACTAGTGAATGCAATGTTACACACACCCATACAATGCGCACCACCCCGTGATGTTTTTCTCACTCCTACTAGTGAATCTAATGTAACACACAACCATACAATGCGCACCACCCCGTGATGTTTTTCTCACTCCTACTAGTGAATCTAATGTAACACACACCCATACAATGCGCACCACCCGGTGATGTTTTTCTCACTCCTATTAGTGAATCTAATGTAACACACACCCATACAATGCGCACCACCCCGTGATGTTTTTCTCACTCCTACTAGTGAATCTAATGTAACACACACCCATACAATGCGCACCACCCCGTGATGTTTTTCTCACTCCCACTAGTGAATCTAATGTAACACACACCCATACAATGCGCACCACCCCGTGATGTTTTTCTCACTCCTACTAGTGAATCTAATGTAACACACACCCATACAATGCGCACCACCCCGTGATGTTTTTCTCACTCCTACTAGTGAATCCAATGTGACACACAACCATACAATGCGCACCACCCCGTGATGTTTTTCTCACTGCTACTAGTGAATCCAATGTGACACACACCCATACAATGCGCACCACCCCGTGATGTTTTTCTCACTCCTACTAGTGAATGTAATGTAACACACACCCATACAATGTGCACCACCCCGTGATGTTTTTCTCACTCCTACTAGTGAATGTAATGTAACACACAGCCATACAATGCGCACCACCCCGTGATGTTTTTCTCACTCCTACTAGTGAATGTAATGTAACACACACCCATACAATGCGCACCACCCCGTGATGTTTTTCTCACTCCTACTAGTGAATCTAATGTAACACACAACCATACAATGCGCACCACACCGTGATGTTTTTCTCACTCCTACTAGTGAATCTAATGTAACACACACCCATACAATGCGCACCACCCCGTGATGTTTTTCTCACTCCTACTAGTGCATGTAATGTAACACACACCCATACAATGCGCACCACCCCGTGATGTTTTTCTCACTCCTACTAGTGCATGTAATGTAACACACCCATACAATGCCCACCACCCCGTGATGTATTTCTCACTCCCACTAGTGAATCTAATGTAACACACACCCATACAATGCGCACCACCCCGTGATGTTTTTCTCACTCCCACTAGTGAATCTAATGTAACACACACCCATACAATACGCACCACCCCGTGATGGTTTTCTCACTCCCACTAGTGAATCCAATGTAACACACACCCATACAATGCGCACCACCCCGTGATGTTTTTCTCACTCCCACTAGTGAATCCAATGTAACACACACCCATACAATGCGCACCACCCCGTGATGTTTTTCTCACTCCCACTAGTGAATCCAATGTAACACACACCCATACAATGCGCACCACCCCGTGATGTTTTTCTCACTCCTACTAGTGAATCCAATGTGACACACACCCATACAATGCGCACCACCCCGTGATGTTTTTCTCACTCCTACTAGTGAATCCAATGTGACACACACCCATACAATGCGCACCACCCCGTGATGTTTTTCTCACTCCTACTAGTGAATCCAATGTGACACACACCCATAAAATGCGCACCACCCCGTGATGTTTTTCTCACTCCTACTAGTGAATCCAATGTGACACACACCCATACAATGCGCACCACCCCGTGATGTTTTTCTCACTCCTACTAGTGAATGTAATGTAACACACACCCATACAATGCGCACCACCCCGTGATGTTTTTCTCACTCCTACTAGTGAATGTAATGTAACACACACCCATACAATGCGCACCACCCCGTGATGTTTTTCTCACTCCTACTATTGAATCTAATGTAACACACACCCATACAATGCGCACCACCCCGTGATGTTTTTCTCACTCCTACTAGTGAATCTAATGTAACACACACCCATACAATGCGCACCACCCCGTGATGTTTTTCTCACTCCTACTAGTGAATGCAATGTTACACACACCCATACAATGCGCACCACCCCGTGATGTTTTTCTCACTCCTACTAGTGAATCTAATGTAACACACAACCATACAATGCGCACCACCCCGTGATGTTTTTCTCACTCCTACTAGTGAATCTAATGTAACACACACCCATACAATGCGCACCACCCGGTGATGTTTTTCTCACTCCTATTAGTGAATCTAATGTAACACACACCCATACAATGCGCACCACCCCGTGATGTTTTTCTCACTCCTACTAGTGAATCTAATGTAACACACACCCATACAATGCGCACCACCCCGTGATGTTTTTCTCACTCCCACTAGTGAATCTAATGTAACACACACCCATACAATGCGCACCACCCCGTGATGTTTTTCTCACTCCTACTAGTGAATCTAATGTAACACACACCCATACAATGCGCACCACCCCGTGATGTTTTTCTCACTCCTACTAGTGAATCCAATGTGACACACAACCATACAATGCGCACCACCCCGTGATGTTTTTCTCACTGCTACTAGTGAATCCAATGTGACACACACCCATACAATGCGCACCACCCCGTGATGTTTTTCTCACTCCTACTAGTGAATGTAATGTAACACACACCCATACAATGTGCACCACACCGTGATGTTTTTCTCACTCCTACTAGTGAATGTAATGTAACACACACCCATACAATGCGCACCACCCCGTGATGTTTTTCTCACTCCTACTAGTGAATGTAATGTAACACACACCCATACAATGCGCACCACCCCGTGATGTTTTTCTCACTCCTACTAGTGAATCTAATGTAACACACAACCATACAATGCGCACCACACCGTGATGTTTTTCTCACTCCTACTAGTGAATCTAATGTAACACACACCCATACAATGCGCACCACCCCGTGATGTTTTTCTCACTCCTACTAGTGAATCTAATGTAACACACACCCATACAATGCGCACCACCCCGTGATGTTTTTCTCACTCCTACTAGTGAATCTAATGTAACACACACCCATACAATGCGCACCACCCCGTGATGTTTTTCTCACTCCCACTAGTGAATCTATTGTAACACAACCCATACAATGCGCACCACCCCGTGATGTTTTTCTCACTCCCACTAGTGAATCTAATGTAACACACAACCATACAATACGCACCACCCCGTGATGGTTTTCTCACTCCCACTAGTGAATCCAATGTAACACACACCCATACAATGCGCATCACCCCGTGATGTTTTTCTCTCTCCTACTAGTGAATCCAATGTAACACACACCCATACAATGCGCACCACCCCGTGATGTTTTTCTCACTCCTACTAGTGAATCCAATGTAACACACACCGATACAATGCGCACCACCCCGTGATGTTTTTCTCACTCCTACTAGTGAATCCAATGTAACACACACCCATACAATGCGCACCACCCGGTGATGTTTTTCTCACTCCTATTAGTGAATCTAATGTAACACACACCCATACAATGCGCACCACCCCGTGATGTTTTTCTCACTCCTACTAGTGAATCTAATGTAACACACACCCATACAATGCGCACCACCCCGTGATGTTTTTCTCACTCCCACTAGTGAATCTAATGTAACACACACCCATACAATGCGCACCACCCCGTGATGTTTTTCTCACTCCCACTAGTGAATCTAATGTAACACACACCCATACAATGCGCACCACCCCGTGATGTTTTTCTCACTCCCACTAGTGAATCTAATGTAACACACACCCATACAATGCGCACCACACCGTGATGTTTTTCTCACTCCCACTAGTGAATCTAATGTAACACACACCCATACAATGCGCACCACCCCGTGATGTTTTTCTCACTCCTACTAGTGAATCTAATGTAACACACACCCATACAATGCGCACCACCCCGTGATGTTTTTCTCACTCCTACTAGCGAATCTAATGTAACACACACCCATACAATGCGCACCACCCCGTGATGTTTTTCTCACTCCTACTAGCGAATCTAATGTAACACACACCCATACAATGCGCACCACCCCGTGATGTTTTTCTCACTCCTACTGGCGAATCTAATGTAACACACACCCATACAATGCGCACCACCCCGTGATGTTTTTCTCACTCTTACTAGTGATTGTAATGTAACACACACCCATACAATGCGCACCACCCCGTGATGTTTTTCTCACTCCTACTAGTGAATCTAATGTAACACACACCCATAAAATGTGCACCACCCCGTGATGTTTTTCTCACTCCTACTAGTGAATCTATGTAACACACACCCATACAATGCGCACCACCCCGTGATGTTTTTCTCACTCCTACTAGTGAATCTAATGTAACACACACCCATACAATGCGCACCACCCCGTGATGTTTTTCTCACTCCTACTAGTGAATCTAATGTAACACACACCAATACAATGCGCACCACCCCGTGATGTTTTTGTCACTCCTACTAGTGAATCTAATGTAACACACACCCATACAATGCGCACAACCCCGTGATGTTTTTCTCACTCCTACTAGTGAATGTAATGTAACACACACCCATACAATGCGCACCACCCCGTGATGTTTTTCTCATTCCTACTAGTGAATCCAATGTAACACACACCCATAGAATGCGCACCACCCCGTGATGTTTTTCTCACCCCTACTAGTGAATCTAATGTAACACACACCCATACAATGCGCACCACCCCGTGATGTTTTTCTCACTCCTACTAGTGAATCTAATGTAACACACACCCATACAATGCGCACCACCCGGTGATGTTTTTCTCACTCCTATTAGTGAATCTAATGTAACACACACCCATACAATGCGCACCACCCCGTGATGTTTTTCTCACTCCTACTAGCGAATCTAATGTAACACACACCCATACAATGCGCACCACACCGTGATGTTTTTCTCACTCCCACTAGTGAATCTAATGTAACACACACCCATACAATGCGCACCACCCCGTGATGTTTTTCTCACTCCCACTAGTGAATCTAATGTAACACACCCCCATACAATGCGCACCACCCCGTGATGTTTTTCTCACTCCTACTAGTGAATCTAATGTAACACACACCCATACAATGCGCACCACCCCGTGATGTTTTTCTCACTCCTACTAGTGAATCTAATGTAACACACACCCATACAATGCGCACCACACCGTGATGTTTTTCTCACTCCCACTAGTGAATCTAATGTAACACACACCCATACAATGCGCACCACCCCGTGATGTTTTTCTCACTCCCACTAGTGAATCTAATGTAACACACACCCATACAATGCGCACCACCCCGTGATGTTTTTCTCACTCCCACTAGTGAATCCAATGTGACACATACCCATACAATGCGCACCACCCCGTGATGTTTTTCTCACTCCTACTAGTGAATCCAATGTGACACACACCCATACAATGCGCACCACCCCGTGATGTTTTTCTCACTCCTACTAGTGAATCTAATGTGACACACACCCATACAATGCGCACCACCCCGTGATGTTTTTCTCACTCCTACTAGTGAATGTAATGTGACACACACCCATACAATGCGCACCACCCCGTGATGTTTTTCTCACTCATACTAGTGAATGTAATGTAACACACACCCATACAATGCGCACCACCCCGTGATGTTTTTCTCACTCCTACTAGTGAATCTAATGTAACACACAAGCATACAATGCGCACCATCCCGTGATGTTTTTCTCACTCCTACTAGTGAATCTAATGTAACACACACCCATACAATGCGCACCACCCGGTGATGTTTTTCTCACTCCTATTAGTGAATCTAATGTAACACACACCCATACAATGCGCACCACCCCGTGATGTTTTTCTCACTCCTACTAGTGAATCTAATGTAACACACACCCATACAATGCGCACCACACCGTGATGTTTTTCTCACTCCCACTAGTGAATCTAATGTAACACACACCCATACAATGCGCACCACCCCGTGATGTTTTTCTCACTCCTACTAGTGAATCTAATGTAACACACACCCATACAATGTGCACCACCCCGTGATGTTTTTCTCACTCCTACTAGTGAATCCAATGTAACACACACATACAATGCGCACCACCCCGTGATGTTTTTCTCACTCCTACTAGTGAATATAATGTAACACACACCCATACAATGCGCACCACCCCGTGATGTTTTTCTCACTCCTACTAGTGAATCTAATGTAACACACACCCATACAATGCGCACCACCCCGTGATGTTTTTCTCACTCCTACTAGTGAATGTAATGTAACACACACCCATACAATGCGCACCACCCCGTGATGTTTTTCTCACTCCTACTAGTGAATCTAATGTAACACACACCCATACAATGCGCACCACCCCGTGATGTTTTTCTCACTCCTACTAGTGAATCCAATGTAACACACACCCATACAATGCGCACCACCACGTTATGTTTTTCTCACTCCTACTAGTGAATCCAATGTAACACACACCCATACAATGCGCACCACCCCGTGATGTTTTTCTCACTCCTACTAGTGAATCCAATGTGACACACACCCATACAATGCGCACCACCCCGTGATGTTTTTCTCACTCCTACTAGTGAATCCAATGTAACACACACCCATACAATGCGCACCACCACGTTATGTTTTTCTCACTCCTACTAGTGAATCCAATGTGACACACACCCAATACAATGCGCACCACCCCGTGATGTTTTTCTCACTCCTACTAGTGAATCCAATGTGACACACACCCATACAATGCGCACCACCCCGTGATGTTTTTCTCACTCCTACTAGTGAATGTAATGTAACACACACCCATACAATGCGCACCACCCCGTGATGTTTTTCTCACTCCTACTAGTGAATGTAATGTAACACACACCCATACAATGCGCACCACCCCGTGATGTTTTTCTCACTCCCACTAGTGAATCTAATGTAACACACACCCATACAATGCGCACCACCCCGTGATGTTTTTCTCACTCCCACTAGTGAATCTAATGTAACACACACCCATACAATGCGCACCACCCCGTGATGTTTTTCTCACTCCTACTAGTGAATCTAATGTAACACACCCATACAATGCGCACCACCCCGTGATGTTTTTCTCACTCCTACTAGTGAATCTAATGTAACACACACCCATACAATGCGCACCACACCGTGATGTTTTTCTCACTCCCACTAGTGAATCTAATGTAACACACACCCATACAATGCGCACCACCCCGTGATGTTTTTCTCACTCCCACTAGTGAATCTAATGTAACACACACCCATACAATGCGCACCACCCCGTGATGTTTTTCTCACTCCCACTAGTGAATCCAATGTGACACACACCCATACAATGCGCACCACCCCGTGATGTTTTTCTCACTCCTACTAGTGAATCCAATGTGACACACACCCATACAATGCGCACCACCCCGTGATGTTTTTCTCACTCCTACTAGTGAATCTAATGTGACACACACCCATACAATGCGCACCACCCCGTGATGTTTTTCTCACTCCTACTAGTGAATGTAATGTGACACACACCCATACAATGCGCACCACCCCGTGATGTTTTTCTCACTCCTACTAGTGAATGTAATGTAACACACACCCATACAATGCGCACCACCCCGTGATGTTTTTCTCACTCCTACTAGTGAATCTAATGTAACACACAAGCATACAATGCGCACCATCCCGTGATGTTTTTCTCACTCCTACTAGTGAATCTAATGTAACACACACCCATACAATGCGCACCACCCGGTGATGTTTTTCTCACTCCTACTAGTGAATCTAATGTAACACACACCCATACAATGCGCACCACCCCGTGATGTTTTTCTCACTCCTACTAGTGAATCTAATGTAACACACACCCATACAATGCGCACCACACCGTGATGTTTTTCTCACTCCCACTAGTGAATCTAATGTAACACACACCCATACAATGCGCACCACCCCGTGATGTTTTTCTCACTCCCACTATTGAATCTAATGTAACACACACCCATACAATGCGCACCACCCCGTGATGTTTTTCTCACTCCTACTAGTGAATCTAATGTAACACACACCCATACAATGTGCACCACCCCGTGATGTTTTTCTCACTCCTACTAGTGAATCCAATGTAACACACACATACAATGCGCACCACCCCGTGATGTTTTTCTCACTCCTACTAGTGAATCTAATGTAACACACCCCCATACAATGCGCACCACCCCGTGATGTTTTTCTCACTCCTACTGGTGAATCTAATGTAACACACACCCATACAATGCGCACCACCCTGTGATGTTTTTCTCACTCCCACTAGTGAATCTAATGTAACACACACCCATACAATGCGCACCACCCCGTAATGTTTTTCTCACTCCTACTAGTGAATCCAATGTGACACACACCCATACAATGCGCACCACCCCGTGATGTTTTCCTCACTCCCACTAGTGAATCTAATGTAACACACACCCATACAATACGCACCACCCCGTGATGTTTTTCTGACTCCTACTAGTGAATCCAATGTAACACACACCCATACAATGCGCACCACCCCGTGATGTTTTTCTCACTCCTACTAGTGAATCCAATGTAACACACACCCATACAATGCGCACCACCACGTTATGTTTTTCTCACTCCTACTAGTGAATCCAATGTAACACACACCCATACAATGCGCACCACCCCGTAATGTTTTTCTCACTCCTACTAGTGAATCCAATGTGACACACACCCATACAATGCGCACCACCCCGTGATGTTTTTCTCACTCCTACTAGTGAATGTAATGTAACACACACCCATACAATGCGCACCACCCCGTGATGTTTTTCTCACTCCTACTAGTGAGTGTAATGTAACACACACCCATACAATGCGCACCACCCCGTGATGTTTTTCTCACTCCCACTAGTGAATCTAATGTAACACACACCCATACAATGCGCACCACCCCGTGATGTTTTTCTCACTCCCACTAGTGAATCTAATGTAACACACACCCATACAATGCGCACCACCCCGTGATGTTTTTCTCACTCCTACTAGTGAATCTAATGTAACACACCCATACAATGCGCACCACCCCGTGATGTTTTTCTCACTCCTACTAGTGAATCTAATGTAACACACACCCATACAATGCGCACCACACCGTGATGTTTTTCTCACTCCCACTAGTGAATCTAATGTAACACACACCCATACAATGCGCACCACCCCGTGATGTTTTTCTCACTCCCACTAGTGAATCTAATGTAACACACACCCATACAATGCGCACCACCCCGTGATGTTTTTCTCACTCCCACTAGTGAATCCAATGTGACACACACCCATACAATGCGCACCACCCCGTGATGTTTTTCTCACTCCTACTAGTGAATCCAATGTGACACACACCCATACAATGTGCACCACCCCGTGATGTTTTTCTCACTCCTACTAGTGAATCTAATGTGACACACACCCATACAATGCGCACCACCCCGTGATGTTTTTCTCACTCCTACTAGTGAATCCAATGTGACACACACCCATACAATGCGCACCACCCCGTGATGTTTTTCTCACTCCTACTAGTGAATCCAATGTAACACACACCCATACAATGCGCACCACCACGTTATGTTTTTCTCACTCCTACTAGTGAATCCAATGTAACACACACCCATACAATGCGCACCACCCCGTGATGTTTTTCTCACTCCTACTAGTGAATCCAATGTGACAGACACCCATACAATGCGCACCACCCCGTGATGTTTTTCTCACTCCTACTAGTGAATGTAATGTAACACACACCCATACAATGCGCACCACCCCGTGATGTTTTTCTCACTCCTACTAGTGAATGTAATGTAACACACACCCATACAATGCGCACCACCCCGTGATGTTTTTCTCACTCCCACTAGTGAATCTAATGTAACACACACCCATACAATGCGCACCACCCCGTGATGTTTTTCTCACTCCCACTAGTGAATCTAATGTAACACACACCCATACAATGCGCACCACCCCGTGATGTTTTTCTCACTCCTACTAGTGAATCTAATGTAACACACCCATACAATGCGCACCACCCCGTGATGTTTTTCTCACTCCTACTAGTGAATGTAGTGTAACACACACCCATACAATGCCCACCACCCCATGATGTTTTTCTCACTGCTAGTAGTGAATGTAGTGTAACACACACCCATACAATGCGCACCACCCCGTGATGTTTTTCTCACTCCCACTAGTGAATCTAATGTAACACACACCCATACAATGCGCACCACCCCGTGATGTTTTTCTCACTCCCACTAGTGAATCCAATGTGACACACACCCATACAATGCGCACCACCCCGTGATGTTTTTCTCACTCCTACTAGTGAATCCAATGTGACACACACCCATACAATGCGCACCACCCCGTGATGTTTTTCTCACTCCTACTAGTGAATCTAATGTGACACACACCCATACAATGCGCACCACCCCGTGATGTTTTTCTCACTCCTACTAGTGAATCCAATGTGACACACACCCATACAATGCGCACCACCCCGTGATGTTTTTCTCACTCCTACTAGTGAATCCAATGTAACACACACCCATACAATGCGCACCACCACGTTATGTTTTTCTCACTCCTACTAGTGAATCCAATGTAACACACACCCATACAATGCGCACCACCCCGTGATGTTTTTCTCACTCCTACTAGTGAATCCAATGTGACACACACCCATACAATGCGCACCACCCCGTGATGTTTTTCTCACTCCTACTAGTGAATGTAATGTAACACACACCCATACAATGCGCACCACCCCGTGATGTTTTTCTCACTCCTACTAGTGAATGTAATGTAACACACACCCATACAATGCGCACCACCCCGTGATGTTTTTCTCACTCCCACTAGTGAATCTAATGTAACACACACCCATACAAGGCGCACCACCCCGTGATGTTTTTCTCACTCCCACTAGTGAATCTAATGTAACACACACCCATACAATGCGCACCACCCCGTGATGTTTTTCTCACTCCTACTAGTGAATCTAATGTAACACACCCATACAATGCGCACCACCCCGTGATGTTTTTCTCACTCCTACTAGTGAATCTAATGTAACACACACCCATACAATGCGCACCACACCGTGATGTTTTTCTCACTCCCACTAGTAAATCTAATGTAACACACACCCATACAATGCGCACCACCCCGTGATGTTTTTCTCACTCCCACTAGTGAATCTAATGTAACACACACCCATACAATGCGCACCACCCCGTGATGTTTTTCTCACTCCCACTAGTGAATCCAATGTGACACACACCCATACAATGCGCACCACCCCGTGATGTTTTTCTCACTCCTACTAGTGAATCCAATGTGACACACACCCATACAATGCGCACCACCCCGTGATGTTTTTCTCACTCCTACTAGTGAATCTAATGTGACACACACCCATACAATGCGCACCACCCCGTGATGTTTTTCTCACTCCTACTAGTGAATGTAATGTGACACACACCCATACAATGCGCACCACCCCGTGATGTTTTTCTCACTCCTACTAGTGAATGTAATGTAACACACACCCATACAATGCGCACCACCCCGTGATGTTTTTCTCACTCCTACTAGTGAATCTAATGTAACACACAAGCATACAATGCGCACCATCCCGTGATGTTTTTCTCACTCCTACTAGTGAATCTAATGTAACACACACCCATACAATGCGCCTCACCCGGTGATGTTTTTCTCACTCCTATTAGTGAATCTAATGTAACACACACCCATACAATGCGCACCACCCCGTGATGTTTTTCTCACTCCTACTAGTGAATCTAATGTAACACACACCCATACAATGCGCACCACACCGTGATGTTTTTCTCACTCCCACTAGTGAATCTAATGTAACACACACCCATACAATGCGCACCACCCCGTGATGTTTTTCTCACTCCCACTAGTGAATCTAATGTAACACACACCCATACAATGCGCACCACCCCGTGATGTTTTTCTCACTCCTACTAGTGAATCTAATGTAACACACACCCATACAATGTGCACAACCCCGTGATGTTTTTCTCACTCCTACTAGTGAATCCAATGTAACACACACATACAATGTGCACCACCCCGTGATGTTTTTCTCACTCCTACTAGTGAATCTAATGTAACACACACCCATACAATGCGCACCACCCCGTGATGTTTTTCTCACTCCTACTGGTGAATCTAATGTAACACACACCCATACAATGCGCACCACCCTGTGATGTTTTTCTCACTCCCACTAGTGAATCTAATGTAACACACACCCATACAATGCGCACCACCCCGTAATGTTTTTCTCACTCCTACTAGTGAATCCAATGTGACACACACCCATACAATGCGCACCACCCCGTGATGTTTTCCTCACTCCCACTAGTGAATCTAATGTAACACACACCCATACATACGCACCACCCCGTGATGTTTTTCTGACTCCTACTAGTGAATCCAATGTAACACACACCCATACAATGCGCACCACCCCGTGATGTTTTTCTCACTCCTACTAGTGAATCCAATGTAACACACACCCATACAATGCGCACCACCACGTTATGTTTTTCTCACTCCTACTAGTGAATCCAATGTAACACACACCCATACAATGCGCACCACCCCGTAATGTTTTTCTCACTCCTACTAGTGAATCCAATGTGACACACACCCATACAATGCGCACCACCCCGTGATGTTTTTCTCACTCCTACTAGTGAATGTAATGTAACACACACCCATACAATGCGCACCTCCACGTTATGTTTTTCTCACTCCTACTAGTGAATGTAATGTAACACACACCCATACAATGCGCACCACCTCGTGATGTTTTTCTCACTCCCACTAGTGAATCTAAAGTAACACACACCCATACAATGCGCACCACCCCGTGATGTTTTTCTCACTCCCACTAGTGAATCTAATGTAACACACACCCATACAATGCGCACCACCCCGTGATGTTTTTCTCACTCCCACTAGTGAATCTAATGTAACACACACCCATACAATGCGCACCACCCCGTGATGTTTTTCTCACTCCTACTAGTGAATCTAATGTAACACACACCCATACAATGTGCACCACCCCGTGATGTTTTTCTCACTCCTACTAGTGAATCCAATGTAACACACACATACAATGCGCACCACCCCGTGATGTTTTTCTCACTCCTACTAGTGAATCTAATGTAACACACACCCATACAATGCGCACCACCCCGTGATGTTTTTCTCACTCCTACTGGTGAATCTAATGTAACACACACCCATACAATGCGCACCACCCTGTGATGTTTTTCTCACTCCCACTAGTGAATCTAATGTAACACACACCCATACAATGCGCACCACCCCGTAATGTTTTTCTCACTCCTACTAGTGAATCCAATGTGACACACACCCATACAATGCGCACCACCCCGTGATGTTTTTCTCAGTCCCACTAGTGAATCCAATGTAACACACACCCATACAATGCGCACCACCCCGTGATGTTTTTCTCACTCCCACTAGTGAATCCAATGTAACACACACCCATACAATGCGCACCACCCCGTGATGTTTTTCTCACTCCTACTAGTGAATCCAATGTAACACACACCCATACAATGCGCACCACCACGTTATGTTTTTCTCACTCCTACTAGTGAATCCAATGTAACACACACCCATACAATGCGCACCACCCCGTAATGTTTTTCTCACTCCTACTAGTGAATCCAATGTGACACACACCCATACAATGCGCACCACCCCGTGATGTTTTTCTCACTCCTACTAGTGAATGTAATGTAACACACACCCATACAATGCGCACCACCCCGTGATGTTTTTCTCACTCCTACTAGTGAATGTAATGTAACACACACCCATACAATGCGCACCACCCCGTGATGTTTTTCTCACTCCCACTAGTGAATCTAATGTAACACACACCCATACAATGCGCACCACCCCGTGATGTTTTTCTCACTCCTACTAGTGAATCTAATGTAACACACCCATACAATGCGCACCACCCCGTGATGTTTTTCTCACTCCTACTAGTGAATCTAATGTAACACACACCCATACAATGCGCACCACACCGTGATGTTTTTCTCACTCCCACTAGTGAATCTAATGTAACACACACCCATACAATGCGCACCACCCCGTGATGTTTTTCTCACTCCCACTAGTGAATCTAATGTAACACACACCCATACAATGCGCACCACCCCGTGATGTTTTTCTCACTCCCACTAGTGAATCCAATGTGACACACACCCATACAATGCGCACCACCCCGTGATGTTTTTCTCACTCCTACTAGTGAATCCAATGTGACACACACCCATACAATGCGCACCACCCCGTGATGTTTTTCTCACTCCTACTAGTGAATCTAATGTGACACACACCCATACAATGCGCACCACCCCGTGATGTTTTTCTCACTCCTACTAGTGAATCCAATGTGACACACACCCATACAATGCGCACCACCCCGTGATGTTTTTCTCACTCCTACTAGTGAATCCAATGTAACACACACCCATACAATGCGCACCACCACGTTATGTTTTTCTCACTCCTACTAGTGAATCCAATGTAACACACACCCATACAATGCGCACCACCCCGTGATGTTTTTCTCACTCCTACTAGTGAATCCAATGTGACACACACCCATACAATGCGCACCACCCCGTGATGTTTTTCTCACTCCTACTAGTGAATGTAATGTAACACACACCCATACAATGCGCACCACCCCGTGATGTTTTTCTCACTCCTACTAGTGAATGTAATGTAACACACACCCATACAATGCGCACCACCCCGTGATGTTTTTCTCACTCCCACTAGTGAATCTAATGTAACACACACCCATACAATGCGCACCACCCCGTGATGTTTTTCTCACTCCCACTAGTGAATCTAATGTAACACACACCCATACAATGCGCACCACCCCGTGATGTTTTTCTCACTCCTACTAGTGAATCTAATGTAACACACCAATACAATGCGCACCACCCCGTGATGTTTTTCTCACTCCTACTAGTGAATCTAATGTAACACACACCCATACAATGCGCACCACACCGTGATGTTTTTCTCACTCCCACTAGTGAATCTAATGTAACACACACCCATACAATGCGCACCACCCCGTGATGTTTTTCTCACTCCCACTAGTGAATCTAATGTGACACACACCCATACAATGCGCACCACCCCGTGATGTTTTTCTCACTCCCACTAGTGAATCCAATGTGACACACACCCATACAATGCGCACCACCCCGTGATGTTTTTCTCACTCCTACTAGTGAATCCAATGTGACACACACCCATACAATGCGCACCACCCCGTGATGTTTTTCTCACTCCTACTAGTGAATCTAATGTGACACACACCCATACAATGCGCACCACCCCGTGATGTTTTTCTCACTCCTACTAGTGAATCCAATGTGACACACACCCATACAATGCGCACCACCCCGTGATGTTTTTCTCACTCCTACTAGTGAATCCAATGTGACACACACCCATACAATGCGCACCACCCCGTGATGTTTTTCTCACTCCTACTAGTGAATCCAATGTAACACACACCAATACAATGCGCACCACCACGTTATGTTTTTCTCACTCCTACTAGTGAATCCAATGTAACACACACCCATACAATGCGCACCACCCCGTGATGTTTTTCTCACTCCTACTAGTGAATCCAATGTGACACACACCCATACAATGCGCACCACCCCGTGATGTTTTTCTCACTCCTACTAGTGAATGTAATGTAACACACACCCATACAATGCGCACCACCCCGTGATGTTTTTCTCACTCCTACTAGTGAATGTAATGTAACACACACCCATACAATGCGCACCACCCCGTGATGTTTTTCTCACTCCCACTAGTGAATCTAATGTAACACACACCCATACAATGCGCACCACCCCGTGATGTTTTTCTCACTCCCACTAGTGAATCTAATGTAACACACACCCATACAATGCGCACCACCCCGTGATGTTTTTCTCACTCCTACTAGTGAATCTAATGTAACACACCCATACAATGCGCACCACCCCGTGATGTTTTTCTCACTCCTACTAGTGAATCTAATGTAACACACACCCATACAATGCGCACCACACCGTGATGTTTTTCTCACTCCCACTAGTGAATCTAATGTAACACACACCCATACAATGCGCACCACCCCGTGATGTTTTTCTCACTCCCACTAGTGAATCTAATGTAACACACACCCATACAATGCGCACCACCCCGTGATGTTTTTCTCACTCCCACTAGTGAATCCAATGTGACACACACCCATACAATGCGCACCACCCCGTGATGTTTTTCTCACTCCTACTAGTGAATCCAATGTGACACACACCCATACAATGCGCACCACCCCGTGATGTTTTTCTCACTCCTACTAGTGAATCTAATGTGACACACACCCATACAATGCGCACCACCCCGTGATGTTTTTCTCACTCCTACTAGTGAATGTAATGTGACACACACCCATACAATGCGCACCACCCCGTGATGTTTTTCTCACTCCTACTAGTGAATGTAATGTAACACACACCCATACAATGCGCACCACCCCGTGATGTTTTTCTCACTCCTACTAGTGAATCTAATGTAACACACAAGCATACAATGCGCACCATCCCGTGATGTTTTTCTCACTCCTACTAGTGAATCTAATGTAACACACACCCATACAATGCGCCTCACCCGGTGATGTTTTTCTCACTCCTATTAGTGAATCTAATGTAACACACACCCATACAATGCGCACCACCCCGTGATGTTTTTCTCACTCCTACTAGTGAATCTAATGTAACACACACCCATACAATGCGCACCACACCGTGATGTTTTTCTCACTCCCACTAGTGAATCTAATGTAACACACACCCATACAATGCGCACCACCCCGTGATGTTTTTCTCACTCCTACTAGTGAATCTAATGTAACACACACCCATACAATGTGCACCACCCCGTGATGTTTTTCTCACTCCTACTAGTGAATCCAATGTAACACACACATACAATGCGCACCACCCCGTGATGTTTTTCTCACTCCTACTAGTGAATCTAATGTAACACACACCCATACAATGCGCACCACCCCGTGATGTTTTTCTCACTCCTACTGGTGAATCTAATGTAACACACACCCATACAATGCGCACCACCCTGTGATGTTTTTCTCACTCCCACTAGTGAATCTAATGTAACACACACCCATACAATGCGCAACACCCCGTAATGTTTTTCTCACTCCTACTAGTGAATCCAATGTGACACACACCCATACAATGCGCACCACCCCGTGATGTTTTCCTCACTCCCACTAGTGAATCTAATGTAACACACACCCATACAATACGCACCACCCCGTGATGTTTTTCTGACTCCTACTAGTGAATCCAATGTAACACACACCCATACAATGCGCACCACCCCGTGATGTTTTTCTCACTCCTACTAGTGAATCCAATGTAACACACACCCATACAATGCGCACCACCACGTTATGTTTTTCTCACTCCTACTAGTGAATCCAATGTAACACACACCCATACAATGCGCACCACCCCGTAATGTTTTTCTCACTCCTACTAGTGAATCCAATGTGACACACACCCATACAATGCGCACCACCCCGTGATGTTTTTCTCACTCCTACTAGTGAATGTAATGTGACACACACCCATACAATGCGCACCACCCCGTGATGTTTTTCTCACTCCTACTAGTGAATGTAATGTAACACACACCCATACAATGCGCACCACCCCGTGATGTTTTTCTCACTCCTACTAGTGAATCTAATGTAACACACAAGCATACAATGCGCACCATCCCGTGATGTTTTTCTCACTCCTACTAGTGAATCTAATGTAACACACACCCATACAATGCGCCTCACCCGGTGATGTTTTTCTCACTCCTATTAGTGAATCTAATGTAACACACACCCATACAATGCGCACCACCCCGTGATGTTTTTCTCACTCCTACTAGTGAATCTAATGTAACACACACCCATACAATGCGCACCACACCGTGATGTTTTTCTCACTCCCACTAGTGAATCTAATGTAACACACACCCATACAATGCGCACCACCCCGTGATGTTTTTCTCACTCCTACTAGTGAATCTAATGTAACACACACCCATACAATGTGCACCACCCCGTGATGTTTTTCTCACTCCTACTAGTGAATCCAATGTAACACACACATACAATGCGCACCACCCCGTGATGTTTTTCTCACTCCTACTAGTGAATCTAATGTAACACACACCCATACAATGCGCACCACCCCGTGATGTTTTTCTCACTCCTACTGGTGAATCTAATGTAACACACACCCATACAATGCGCACCACCCTGTGATGTTTTTCTCACTCCCACTAGTGAATCTAATGTAACACACACCCATACAATGCGCACCACCCCGTAATGTTTTTCTCACTCCTACTAGTGAATCCAATGTGACACACACCCATACAATGCGCACCACCCCGTGATGTTTTCCTCACTCCCACTAGTGAATCTAATGTAACACACACCCATACAATACGCACCACCCCGTGATGTTTTTCTGACTCCTACTAGTGAATCCAATGTAACACACACCCATACAATGCGCACCACCCCGTGATGTTTTTCTCACTCCTACTAGTGAATCCAATGTAACACACACCCATACAATGCGCACCACCACGTTATGTTTTTCTCACTCCTACTAGTGAATCCAATGTAACACACACCCATACAATGCGCACCACCCCGTAATGTTTTTCTCACTCCTACTAGTGAATCCAATGTGACACACACCCATACAATGCGCACCACCCCGTGATGTTTTTCTCACTCCTACTAGTGAATGTAATGTAACACACACCCATACAATGCGCACCACCCCGTGATGTTTTTCTCACTCCTACTAGTGAATGTAATGTAACACACACCCATACAATGCGCACCACCCTGTGATGTTTTTCTCACTCCCACTAGTGAATCTAATGTAACACACACCCATACAATGCGCACCACCCCGTAATGTTTTTCTCACTCCTACTAGTGAATCCAATGTGACACACACCCATACAATGCGCACCACCCCGTGATGTTTTCCTCACTCCCACTAGTGAATCTAATGTAACACACACCCATACAATGCGCACCATCCCGTGATGTTTTTCTCACTCCCACTAGTGAATCCAATGTGACACACACCCATACAATGCGCACCACCCCGTGATGTTTTTCTCACTCCTACTAGTGAATCCAATGTGACACACACCCATACAATGCGCACCACCCCGTGATGTTTTTCTCACTCCTACTAGTGAATCTAATGTGACACACACCCATACAATGCGCACCACCCCGTGATGTTTTTCTCACTCCTACTAGTGAATGTAATGTGACACACACCCATACAATGCGCACCACCCCGTGATGTTTTTCTCACTCCTACTAGTGAATGTAATGTAACACACACCCATACAATGCGCACCACCCCGTGATGTTTTTCTCACTCCTACTAGTGAATCTTATGTAACACACAAGCACACAATGCGCACCATCCCGTGATGTTTTTCTCACTCCTACTAGTGAATCTAATGTAACACACACCCATACAATGCGCACCACCCGGTGATGTTTTTCTCACTCCTATTAGTGAATCTAATGTAACACACACCCATACAATGCGCACCACCCCATGATGTTTTTCTCACTCCTACTAGTGAATCTAATGTAACACACACCCATACAATGCGCACCACACCGTGATGTTTTTCTCACTCCCACTAGTGAATCTAATGTAACACACACCCATACAATGCGCACCACCCCGTGATGTTTTTCTCACTCCCACTAGTGAATCTAATGTAACACACACCCATAAAATGCGCACCACCCCGTGATGTTTTTCTCACTCCTACTAGTGAATCTAATGTAACACACACCCATACAATGTGCACCACCCCGTGATGTTTTTCTCACTCCTACTAGTGAATCCAATGTAACACACACATACAATGCGCACCACCCCGTGATGTTTTTCTCACTCCTACTAGTGAATCTAATGTAACACACACCCATACAATGCGCACCACCCCGTGATGTTTTTCTCACTCCTACTAGTGAATCTAATGTAACACACACCCATACAATGCGCACCACCCCGTGATGTTTTTCTCACTCCTACTAGTGAATGTAATGTAACACACACCCATACAATGCGCACCACCCCGTGATGTTTTTCTCACTCCTACTAGTGAATCTAATGTAACACACCCCCATACAATGCGCACCACCCCGTGATGTTTTTCTCACTCCTACTAGCGAATCTAATGTAACACACACCCATACAATGCGCACCACCCCGTGATGTTTTTCTCACTCTTACTAGCGATTGTAATGTAACACACACCCATACAATGCGCACCACCCCGTGATGTTTTTCTCACTCCTACTAGCGAATGTAATGTAACACACACCCATACAATGCGCACCACCCCGTGATGTTTTTCTCACTCCTACTAGTGAATGTAATGTAACACACACCCATACAATGCGCACCACCCCGTGATGTTTTTCTCACTCCCACTAGTGAATCTAATGTAACACACACCCATACAATGCGCACCACCCCGTGATGTTTTTCTCACTCCTACTAGTGAATCTAATGTAACACACACCCATACAATGCGCACCACCCCGTGATGTTTTTCTCACTCCCACTAGTGAATCCAATGTGACACACACCCATACAATGCGCACCACCCCGTGATGTTTTTCTCACTCCCACTAGTGAATCCAATGTGACAATGTTTTTCTCACTCCTACTAGTGAATCTAATGTAACACACACCCATACAATGCGCACCACACCGTGATGTTTTTCTCACTCCCACTAGTGAATCTAATGTAACACACACCCATACAATGCGCACCACCCCGTGATGTTTTTCTCACTCCCACTAGTGAATCTAATGTAACACACACCCATACAATGCGCACCACACCGTGATGTTTTTCTCACTCCCACTAGTGAATCTAATGTAACACACACCCATACAATGCGCACCACCCCGTGATGTTTTTCTCACTCCCACTAGTGAATCTAATGTAACACACACCCATACAATGCGCACCACCCCGTGATGTTTTTCTCACTCCTACTAGTGAATCTAATGTAACACACACCCATACAATGTGCACCACCCCGTGATGTTTTTCTCACTCCTACTAGTGAATCCAATGTAACACACACATACAATGCGCACCACCCCGTGATGTTTTTCTCACTCCTACTAGTGAATCTAATGTAACACACACCCATACAATGCGCACCACCCCGTGATGTTTTTCTCACTCCTACTGGTGAATCTAATGTAACACACACCCATACAATGCGCACCACCCTGTGATGTTTTTCTCACTCCCACTAGTGAATCTAATGTAACACACACCCATACAATGCGCACCACCCCGTAATGTTTTTCTCACTCCTACTAGTGAATCCAATGTGACACACACCCATACAATGCGCACCACCCCGTGATGTTTTCCTCACTCCCACTAGTGAATCTAATGTAACACACACCCATACAATACGCACCACCCCGTGATGTTTTTCTGACTCCTACTAGTGAATCCAATGTAACACACACCCATACAATGCGCACCACCCCGTGATGTTTTTCTCACTCCTACTAGTGAATCCAATGTAACACACACCCATACAATGCGCACCACCACGTTATGTTTTTCTCACTCCTACTAGTGAATCCAATGTAACACACACCCATACAATGCGCACCACCCCGTAATGTTTTTCTCACTCCTACTAGTGAATCCAATGTGACACACACCCATACAATGCGCACCACCCCGTGATGTTTTTCTCACTCCTACTAGTGAATGTAATGTAACACACACCCAAACAATGCGCACCACCCCGTGATGTTTTTCTCACTCCTACTAGTGAATGTAATGTAACACACACCCATACAATGCGCACCACCTCGTGATGTTTTTCTCACTCCCACTAGTGAATCTAATGTAACACACACCCATACAATGCGCACCACCCCGTGATGTTTTTCTCACTCCCACTAGTGAATCTAATGTAACACACACCCATACAATGCGCACCATCCCGTGATGTTTTTCTCACTCCCACTAGTGAATCCAATGTGACACACACCCATACAATGCGCACCACCCCGTGATGTTTTTCTCACTCCTACTAGTGAATCCAATGTGACACACACCCATACAATGCGCACCACCCCGTGATGTTTTTCTCACTCCTACTAGTGAATCTAATGTGACACACACCCATACAATGCGCACCACCCCGTGATGTTTTTCTCACTCCTACTAGTGAATGTAATGTGACACACACCCATACAATGCGCACCACCCCGTGATGTTTTTCTCACTCCTACTAGTGAATGTAATGTAACACACACCCATACAATGCGCACCACCCCGTGATGTTTTTCTCACTCCTACTAGTGAATCTAATGTAACACACAAGCACACAATGCGCACCATCCCGTGATGTTTTTCTCACTCCTACTAGTGAATCTAATGTAACACACACCCATACAATGCGCACCACCCGGTGATGTTTTTCTCACTCCTATTAGTGAATCTAATGTAACACACACCCATACAATGCGCACCACCCCGTGATGTTTTTCTCACTCCTACTAGTGAATCTAATGTAACACACACCCATACAATGCGCACCACACCGTGATGTTTTTCTCACTCCCACTAGTGAATCTAATGTAACACACACCCATACAATGCGCACCACCCCGTGATGTTTTTCTCACTCCCACTAGTGAATCTAATGTAACACACACCCATAAAATGCGCACCACCCCGTGATGTTTTTCTCACTCCTACTAGTGAATCTAATGTAACACACACCCATACAATGTGCACCACCCCGTGATGTTTTTCTCACTCCTACTAGTGAATCCAATGTAACACACACATACAATGCGCACCACCCCGTGATGTTTTTCTCACTCCTACTAGTGAATCTAATGTAACACACACCCATACAATGCGCACCACCCCGTGATGTTTTTCTCACTCCTACTAGTGAATCTAATGTAACACACACCCATACAATGCGCACCACCCCGTGATGTTTTTCTCACTCCTACTAGTGAATGTAATGTAACACACACCCATACAATGCGCACCACCCCGTGATGTTTTTCTCACTCCTACTAGTGAATCTAATGTAACACACCCCCATACAATGCGCACCACCCCGTGATGTTTTTCTCACTCCTACTAGCGAATCTAATGTAACACACACCCATACAATGCGCACCACCCCGTGATGTTTTTCTCACTCTTACTAGCGATTGTAATGTAACACACACCCATACAATGCGCACCACCCCGTGATGTTTTTCTCACTCCTACTAGCGAATGTAATGTAACACACACCCATACAATGCGCACCACCCCGTGATGTTTTTCTCACTCCTACTAGTGAATGTAATGTAACACACACCCATACAATGCGCACCACCCCGTGATGTTTTTCTCACTCCCACTAGTGAATCTAATGTAACACACACCCATACAATGCGCACCACCCCGTGATGTTTTTCTCACTCCTACTAGTGAATCTAATGTAACACACACCCATACAATGCGCACCACCCCGTGATGTTTTTCTCACTCCCACTAGTGAATCCAATGTGACACACACCCATACAATGCGCACCACCCCGTGATGTTTTTCTCACTCCCACTAGTGAATCCAATGTGACAATGTTTTTCTCACTCCTACTAGTGAATCTAATGTAACACACACCCATACAATGCGCACCACACCGTGATGTTTTTCTCACTCCCACTAGTGAATCTAATGTAACACACACCCATACAATGCGCACCACCCCGTGATGTTTTTCTCACTCCCACTAGTGAATCTAATGTAACACACACCCATACAATGCGCACCACCCCGTGATGTTTTTCTCACTCCTACTAGTGAATCTAATGTAACACACACCCATACAATGCGCACCACACCGTGATGTTTTTCTCACTCCCACTAGTGAATCTAATGTAACACACACCCATACAATGCGCACCACCCCGTGATGTTTTTCTCACTCCTACTAGTGAATGTAATGTAACACACCCATACAATGCGCACCACCCCGTGATGTTTTTCTCACTCCTACTAGTGAATGTAATGTAACACACACCCATACAATGCGCACCACCCCGCGATCTTTTTCTCACTCCTACTAGTGAATCTAATGTAACACACAACCATACAATGCGCGCCACCCCGTTATGTTTTTCTCACTCCTACTAGTGAATCCAATGTAACACACACCCATACAATGCGCACCACCCCGTGATGTTTTTCTCACTCCTACTAGTGAATGTAATGTAACACACCCATACAATGCGCACCACCCCGTGATGTTTTTCTCACTCCCACTAGTGAATCTAATGTAACACACACCCATACAATGCGCACCACCCCGTGATGTTTTTCTCACTCCCACTAGTGAATCCAATGTGACACACATCCATACAATGCGCACCACCCCGTGATGTTTTTCTCACTCCCACTAGTGAATCCAATGTGACACACACCAATACAATGCGCACCACCCCGTGATGTTTTTCTCACTCCCACTAGTGAATCCAATGTGACACACACCCATACAATGCGCACCACCCCGTGATGTTTTTCTCACTCCTACTAGTGAATGTAATGTAACACACACCCATACAATGCGCACCACCCCGTGATGTTTTTCTCACTCCTTCTAGTGAATGTAATGTAACACACACCCATACAATGCGCACCACCCCGTGATGTTTTTCTCACTCCTACTAGTGCATGTAATGTAACACACCCATACAATGCGCACCACCCCGTGATGTTTTTCTCACTCCTACTAGTGAATGTAATGTAACACATATCCATACAATGCGCACCACCCCGTGATGTTTTTCTCACTCCTACTAGTGAATCCAATGTGACACACACCCATACAATGCGCACCACCCCGTGATGTTTTTCTCACTCCTACTAGTGAATCCAATGTGACACACACCCATACAATGCGCACCACCCCGTGATGTTTTTCGCACTCCTACTAGTGAATCTAATGTTACACACACCCATACAATACGCACCACCCCGTGATGTTTTTCTCACTCCTACTAGTGAATCCAATGTAACACACACCCATACAATACGCACCACCCCGTGATGTTTTTCTCACTCCTACTAGTGAATGTAATGTAACACACACCCATACAATGCGCACCACCCCGTGATGTTTTTCTCACTCCTACTAGTGAATGTAATGTAACACACACCCATACAATGCGCACCACCCCGTGATGTTTTTCTCACTCCTACTAGTCAATCTAATGTAACACACAACCATACAATGCGCACCACCCCGTGATGTTTTTCTCACTCCTACTAGTGAATCTAATGTAACACACACCCACACAATGCGCACCACCCCGTGATGTTTTTCTCACTCCTACTAGTGAATCTAATGTAACACACACCCATACAATGCGCACCACCCCGTGATGTTTTTCTCACTCCTACTAGTGAATCTAATGTGACACACACCCATACAATGCGCACCACCCCGTGATGTTTTTCTCACTCCTACTAGTGAATCTAATGTGACACACACCCATACAATGCGCACCACCCCTTGATGTTTTTCTCACTCCTACTAGTGAATGTAATGTAACACACCCATACAATGCGCACCACCCCGTGATGTTTTTCTCACTCCTACTAGTGAATCCAATGTGACACACACCCATACAATGCGCACCACCCCGTGATGTTTTTCTCACTCCTACTAGTGAATCCAATGTGACACACACCCATACAATGCGCACCACCCCGTGATGTTTTTCTCACTCCTACTAGTGAATCTAATGTGACACACACCCATACAATGCGCACCACCCCGTGATGTTTTTCTCACTCCTACTAGTGAATGTAATGTAACACACCCATACAATGCGCACCACCCCGTGATGTTTTTCTCACTCCTACTAGTGAATGTAATGTAACACACCCATACAATGCGCACCACCCCGTGATGTTTTTCTCACTCCTACTAGTGAATGTAATGTAACACACACCCATACAATGCGCACCACCCCGCGATGTTTTTCTCACTCCTACTAGTGAATCTAATGTAACACACAACCATACAATGCGCACCACCCCGTTATGTTTTTCTCACTCCTACTAGTGAATCCAATGTAACACACACCCATACAATGCGCACCACCCCGTGATGTTTTTCTCACTCCTACTAGTGAATGTAATGTAACACACCCATACAATGCGCACCACCCCGTGATGTTTTTCTCACTCCCACTAGTGAATCTAATGTAACACACAGCCATACAATGCGCACCACCCCGTGATGTTTTTCTCACTCCCACTAGTGAATCCAATGTGACACACATCCATACAATGCGCACCACCCCGTGATGTTTTTCTCACTCCCACTAGTGAATCCAATGTGACACACACCAATACAATGCGCACCACCCCGTGATGTTTTTCTCACTCCCACTAGTGAATCCAATGTGACACACACCCATACAATGCGCACCACCCCGTGATGTTTTTCTCACTCCTACTAGTGAATGTAATGTAACACACACCCATACAATGCGCACCACCCCGTGATGTTTTTCTCACTCCTTCTAGTGAATGTAATGTAACACACACCCATACAATGCGCACCACCCCGTGATGTTTTTCTCACTCCTACTAGTGCATGTAATGTAACACACCCATACAATGCGCACCACCCCGTGATGTTTTTCTCACTCCTACTAGTGAATGTAATGTAACACATATCTATACAATGCGCACCACCCCGTGATGTTTTTCTCACTCCTACTAGTGAATCCAATGTGACACACACCCATACAATGCGCACCACCCCGTGATGTTTTTCTCACTCCTACTAGTGAATCCAATGTGACACACACCCATACAATGCGCACCACCCCGTGATGTTTTTCGCACTCCTACTAGTGAATCTAATGTTACACACACCCATACAATACGCACCACCCCGTGATGTTTTTCTCACTCCTACTAGTGAATCCAATGTAACACACACCCATACAATGCGCACCACCCCGTGATGTTTTTCTCACTCCTACTAGTGAATCCAATGTAACACACACCCATACAATGCGCACCACCCCGTTATGTTTTTCTCACTCCCACTAGTGAATCCAATGTAACACACACCCATACAATGCGCACCACCCCGTGATGTTTTTCTCACTCCTACTAGTGAATCTAATGTAACACACACCCATACAATGCGCACCACCCCGTGATGTTTTTCTCACTCCTACTAGTGAATCTAATGTAACACACACCCATACAATGCGCACCACCCTGTGATGTTTTTCTCACTCCTACTAGTGAATCTAATGTAACACACACCCATACAATGCGCACCACCCCGTGCTGTTTTTCTCACTCCTTCTAGTGAATCTAATGTAACACACACCCATACAATGCGCACCACCCGGTGATGTTTTTCTCACTCCTATTAGTGAATCTAATGTAACACACACCCATACAATGCGCACCACCCCGTGATGTTTTTCTCACTCCTACTAGTGAATCTAATGTAACACACACCCATACAATGCGCACCACACCGTGATGTTTTTCTCACTCCCACTAGTGAATCTAATGTAACACACACCCATACAATGCGCACCACCCCGTGATGTTTTTCTCACTCCCACTAGTGAATCTAATGTAACACACACCCATACAATGCGCAACACCCCATGATGTTTTTCTCACTCCCACTAGTGAATCTAATGTAACACACACCCATACAATGCGCACCACACCGTGATGTTTTTCTCACTCCCACTAGTGAATCTAATGTAACAGACACCCATACAATGCGCACCACCCCGTGATGTTTTTCTCACTCCCACTAGTGAATCTAATGTAACACACACCCATACAATGCGCACCACCCCGTGATGTTTTTCTCACTCCCACTAGTGAATCCAATGTAACACACACCCATACAATGCGCACCACCCCGTGATGTTTTTCTCACTCCCACTAGTGAATCCAATGTGACACACACCCATACAATGCGCACCACCCCGTGATGTTTTTCTCACTCCCACTAGTGAATCCAATGTGACACACACCAATACAATGCGCACCACCCCGTGATGTTTTTCTCACTCCTACTAATGAATCCAATGTGACACACACCCATACAATGCGCACCACCCCGTGATGTTTTTCTCACTCCTACTAGTGAATGTAATGTAACACACACCCATACAATGCGCACCACCCCGTGATGTTTTTCTCACTCCTACTAGTGAATGTAATGTAACACACACCCATACAATGCGCACCACCCCGTGATGTTTTTCTCACTCCTTCTAGTGAATGTAATGTAACACACACCCATACAATGCGCACCACCCCGTGATGTTTTTCTCACTCCTACTAGTGCATGTAATGTAACACACCCATACAATGCGCACCACCCCGTGATGTTTTTCTCACTCCTACTAGTGAATGTAATGTAACACATATCCATACAATGCGCACCACCCCGTGATGTTTTTCTCACTCCTACTAGTGAATCCAATGTGACACACACCCATACAATGCGCACCACCCCGTGATGTTTTTTTCACTCCTACTAGTGAATCCAATGTGACACACACCCATACAATGCGCACCACCCCGTGATGTTTTTCGCACTCCTACTAGTGAATCTAATGTTACACACACCCATATAATACGCACCACTCCGTAATGTTTTTCTCACTCCTACTAGTGAATCCAATGTAACACACACCCATACAATGCGCACCACCCCGTGATGTTTTTCTCACTCCTACTAGTGAATCCAATGTAACACACACCCATACAATGCGCACCACCCCGTTATGTTTTTCTCACTCCCACTAGTGAATCCAATGTAACACACACCCATACAATGCGCACCACCCCGTGATGTTTTTCTCACTCCTACTAGTGAATCTAATGTGACACACACCCATACAATGCGCACCACCCCGTGATGTTTTTCTCACTCCTACTAGTGAATGTAATGTAACACACACCCATACAATGCGCACCACCCCGTGATGTTTTTCTCTCTCCTACTAGTGAATGTAATGTAACACACACCCATACAATGCGCACCACCCCGTGATGTTTTTCTCACTCCTACTAGTGAATCTAACGTAACACACACCCATACAATGCGCACCACCCCGTGATGTTTTTCTCACTCCTACTAGTGAATCTAATGTAACACACACCCATACAATGCGCACCACCCCGTGATGTTTTTCTCACTCCTACTAGTGAATCTAATGTAACACACACCCATACAATGCGCACCACCCCGTGCTGTTTTTCTCACTCCTACTAGTGAATCTAATGTAACACACACCCATACAATGCGCACCACCCGGTGATGTTTTTCTCACTCCTATTAGTGAATCTAATGTAACACACACCCATACAATGCGCACCACCCGTGATGTTTTTCTCACTCCTACTAGTGAATCTAATGTAACACACACCCATACAATGCGCACCACACCGTGATGTTTTTCTCACTCCCACTAGTGAATCTAATGTAACACACACCCATACAATGCGCACCACCCCGTGATGTTTTTCTCACTCCCACTAGTGAATATAATGTAACACACACCCATACAATGCGCAACACCCCATGATGTTTTTCTCACTCCCACTAGTGAATCTAATGTAACACACACCCATACAATGCGCACCACACCGTGATGTTTTTCTCACTCCCACTAGTGAATCTAATGTAACACACACCCATACAATGCGCACCACCCCGTGATGTTTTTCTCACTCCCACTAGTGAATCTAATGTAACACACACCCATACAATGCGCACCACCCCGTGATGTTTTTCTCACTCCCACTAGTGAATCCAATGTAACACACACCCATACAATGCGCACCACCCCGTGATGTTTTTCTCACTCCCACTAGTGAATCCAATGTGACACACACCCATACAATGCGCACCACCCCGTGATGTTTTTCTCACTCCTACTAATGAATCCAATGTGACACACACCCATACAATGCGCACCACCCCGTGATGTTTTTCTCACTCCTACTAGTGAATGTAATGTAACACACACCCATACAATGCGCACCACCCCGTGATGTTTTTCTCACTCCTTCTAGTGAATGTAATGTAACACACACCCATACAATGCGCACCACCCCGTGATGTTTTTCTCACTCCTACTAGTGAATCTAATGTAACACACAACCATACAATGCGCACCACCCCGTGATGTTTTTCTCACTCTTACTAGTGAATGTAATGTAACACACACCCATACAATGCGCACCACCCCGTGATGTTTTTCTCACTCCTACTAGTGAATCTAATGTAACACACCCCCATACAATGCGCACCACCCCGTGATGTTTTTCTCACTCCTACTAGCGAATCTAATGTAACACACACCCATACAATGCGCACCACCCCGTGATGTTTTTCTCACTCCTACTAGCGAATCTAATGTAACACACACCCATACAATGCGCACCAACCCGTGATGTTTTTCTCACTCTTACTAGCGATTGTAATGTAACTCACACCCATACAATGCGCACCACCCCGTGATGTTTTTCTCACTCCTACTAGTGAATGTAATGAAACACACACCCATACAATGCGCACCACCCCGTGATGTTTTTCTCACTCCTACTAGTGAATGTAATGTAACACACACCCATACAATGCGCACCACCCCGTGATGTTTTTCTCACTCCTACTAGTGAATGTAATGTAACACACACCCATACAATGCGCACCACCCCGTGATGTTTTTCTCACTCCTACTAGTGAATGTAATGTAACACACACCCATACAATGCGCACCACCCCGTGATGTTTTTCTCACTCCCACTAGTGAATCTAATGTAACACACACCCATACAATGCGCACCACCCCGTGATGTTTTTCTCACTCCTACTAGTGAATCTAATGTAACACACACCCATACAATGCGCACCACCCCGTGATGTTTTTCTCACTCCTACTAGTGAATGTAATGTAACACACACCCATACAATGCGCACCACCCCGTGATGTTTTTCTCACTCCCACTAGTGAATCCAATGTGACACACACCCATACAATGCGCACCACCCCGTGATGTTTTTCTCACTCCTACTAGTGAATCCAATGTGACACACAACCATACAATGCGCACCACCACGTGATGTTTTTCTCACTCCTACTAGTGAATCCAATGTGACACACACCCATACAATGCGCACCACCCCGTGATGTTTTTCTCACTCCTACTAGTGAATGTAATGTAACACACACCCATACAATGCGCACCACCCCGTGATGTTTTTCTCACTCCTACTAGTGAATGTAATGTAACACACACCCATACAATGCGCACCACCCCGTGATGTTTTTCTCACTCCTACTAGTGAATGTAATGTAACACACACCCATACAATGCGCACCACCCCGTGATGTTTTTCTCACTCCTACTAGTCAATCTAATGTAACACACAACCATACAATGCGCACCACACCGTGATGTTTTTCTCACTCCTACTAGTGAATCTAATGTGACACACACCCATACAATGCGCACCACCCCGTGATGTTTTTCTCACTCCCACTAGTGAATCTAATGTAACACACACCCATACAATGCGCACCACCCCGTGATGTTTTTCTCACTCCCACTAGTGAATCTAATGTAACACACACCCATACAATGCGCACCACCCGTGATGTTTTTCTCACTCCTACTAGTGAATCTAATGTAACACACACCCATACAATGTGCACCACCCCGTGATGTTTTTCTCACTCCTACTAGTGAATCCAATGTAACACACACATACAATGCGCACCACCCCGTGATGTTTTTCTCACTCCTACTAGTGAATCTAATGTAACACACACCCATACAATGCGCACCACCCCGTGATGTTTTTCTCACTCCTACTAGTGAATCTAATGTAACACACACCCATACAATGCGCACCACCCCGTGATGTTTTTCTCACTCCTACTAGTGAATGTAATGTAACACACACCCATACAATGCGCACCACCCCGTGATGTTTTTCTCACTCCCACTAGTGAATCTAATGTAACACACACCCATACAATGCGCACCACCCCGTGATGTTTTTCTCACTCCTACTAGTGAATCTAATGTAACACACACCCATACAATGCGCACCACCCCGTGATGTTTTTCTCACTCCTACTAGTGAATGTAATGTAACACACACCCATACAATGCGCACCACCCCGTGATGTTTTTCTCACTCCCACTAGTGAATCCAATGTGACACACACCCATACAATGCGCACCACCCCGTGATGTTTTTCTCACTCCTACTAGTGAATCCAATGTGACACACACCCATACAATGCGCACCACCCCGTGATGTTTTTCTCACTCCTACTAGTGAATCCAATGTGCCACACACCCATACAATGCGCACCACCCCGTGATGTTTTTCTCACTCCTACTAGTGAATGTAATGTAACACACACCCATACAATGCGCACCACCCCGTGATGTTTTTCTCACTCCTACTAGTGAATGTAATGTAACACACACCTATAAAATGCGCACCACCCCGTGATGTTTTTCTCACTCCTACTAGTGAATGTAATGTAACACACACCCATACATTGCGCACCACCCCGTGATGTTTTTCTCACTCCTACTAGTCAAACTAATGTAACACACAACCATACAATGCGCACCACCCCGTGATGTTTTTCTCACTCCTACTAGTGAATCTAATGTAACACACACCCATACAATGCGCACCACCCCGTGATGTTTTTCTCACTCCTACTAGTGAATCTAATGTAACACACACCCATACAATGCGCACCACCCCGTGATGTTTTTCTCACTCCTACTAGTGAATCTAATGTGACACACACCCATACAATGCGCACCACCCCGTGATGTTATTCTCACTCCTACTAGTGAATCTAATGTGACACACACCCATACAATGCGCACCACCCCGTGATGTTTTTCTCACTCCTACTAGTGAATGTAATGTAACACACCCATACAATGCGCACCACCCCGTGATGTTTTTCTCACTCCTACTAGTGAATCTAATGTAACACACCCATACAATGCGCACCACCCCGTGATGTTTTTCTCACTCCTACTAGTGAATGTAATGTAACACACACCCATACAATGCGCACCACCCCGCGATGTTTTTCTCACTCCTACTAGTGAATCTAATGTAACACACACCCATACAATGCGCACCACCCCGTGATGTTTTTCTCACTCCTACTAGTGAATCTAATGTAACACACACCCATACAATGCGCACCACCCCGTGATGTTTTTCTCACTCCTACTAGTGAATGTAATGTAACACACACCCATACAATGCGCACCACCCCGTGATGTTTTTCTCACTCCTACTAGCGAATCTAATGTAACACACCCCCATACAATGCGCACCACCCCGTGATGTTTTTCTCACTCCTACTAGCGAATCTAATGTAACACACACCCATACAATGCGCACCACCCCGTGATGTTTTTCTCACTCCTACTAGCGAATCTAATGTAACACACACCCATACAATGCGCACCACCCCGTGATGTTTTTCTCACTCTTACTAGCGATTGTAATGTAACACACACCATACAATGCGCACCACCCCGTGATGTTTTTCTCACTCCTACTAGTGAATGTAATGTAACACACACCCATACAATGCGCACCACCCCGTGATGTTTTTCTCACTCCTACTAGTGAATGTAATGTAACACACACCCATACAATGCGCACCACCCCGTGATGTTTTTCTCACTCCCACTAGTGAATCTAATGTAACACACACCCATACAATGCGCACCACCCCGTGATGTTTTTCTCACTCCTACTAGTGAATCTAATGTACACACACCCATACAATGCGCACCACCCCGTGATGTTTTTCTCACTCCTACTAGTGAATGTAATGTAACACACACCCATACAATGCGCACCACCCCGTGATGTTTTTCTCACTCCCACTAGTGAATCCAATGTGACACACACCCATACAATGCGCACCACCCCGTGATGTTTTTCTCACTCCTACTAGTGAATCCAATGTGACACATACCCATACAATGCGCACCACCCCGTGATGTTTTTCTCACTCCTACTAGTGAATCCAATGTGACACACACCCATACAATGCGCACCACCCCGTGATGTTTTTCTCACTCCTACTAGTGAATGTAATGTAACACACACCCATACAATGCGCACCACCCCGTGATGTTTTTCTCACTCCTACTAGTGAATGTAATGTAACACACACCTATACAATGCGCACCACCCCGTGATGTTTTTCTCACTCCTACTAGTGAATGTAATGTAACACACACCCATACAATGCGCACCACCCCGTGATGTTTTTCTCACTCCTACTAGTCAAACTAATGTAACACACAACCATACAATGCGCACCACCCCGTGATGTTTTTCTCACTCCTACTAGTGAATCTAATGTAACACACACCCATACAATGCGCACCACCCCGTGATGTTTTTCTCACTCCTACTAGTGAATCTAATGTAACACACACCCATACAATGCGCACCACCCCGTGATGTTTTTCTCACTCCTACTAGTGAATCTAATGTGACACACACCCATACAATGCGCACCACCCCGTGATGTTATTCTCACTCCTACTAGTGAATCTAATGTGACACACACCCATACAATGCGCACCACCCCGTGATGTTTTTCTCACTCCTACTAGTGAATGTAATGTAACACACCCATACAATGCGCACCACCCCGTGATGTTTTTCTCACTCCTACTAGTGAATGTAATGTAACACACCCATACAATGCGCACCACCCCGTGATGTTTTTCTCACACCTACTAGTGAATGTAATGTAACACACACCCATACAATGCGCACCACCCCGCGATGTTTTTCTCACTCCTACTAGTGAATCTAATGTAACACACAACCATACAATGCGCACCACCCCGTTATGTTTTTCTCACTCCTACTAGTGAATCCAATGTAACACACACCCATACAATGCGCACCACCCCGTGATGTTTTTCTCACTCCTACTAGTGAATGTAATGTAACACACCCATACAATGCGCACCACCCCGTGATGTTTTTCTCACTCCCACTAGTGAATCTAATGTAACACACACCCATACAATGCGCACCACCCCGTGATGTTTTTCTCACTCCCACTAGTGAATCCAATGTGACACACATCCATACAATGCGCACCACCCCGTGATGTTTTTCTCACTCCCACTAGTGAATCCAATGTGACACACACCAATACAATGCGCACCACCCCGTGATGTTTTTCTCACTCCCACTAGTGAATCCAATGTGACACACACCCATACAATGCGCACCACCCCGTGATGTTTTTCTCACTCCTACTAGTGAATGTAATGTAACACACACCCATACAATGCGCACCACCCCGTGATGTTTTTCTCACTCCTTCTAGTGAATGTAATGTAACACACACCCATACAATGCGCACCACCCCGTGATGTTTTTCTCACTCCTACTAGTGCATGTAATGTAACACACCCATACAATGCGCACCACCCCGTGATGTTTTTCTCACTCCTACTAGTGAATGTAATGTAACACATATCCATACAATGCGCACCACCCCGTGATGTTTTTCTCACTCCTACTAGTGAATCCAATGTGACACACACCCATACAATGCGCACCACCCCGTGATGTATTTCTCACTCCTACTAGTGAATCCAATGTGACACACACCCATACAATGCGCACCACCCCGTGATGTTTTTCGCACTCCTACTAGTGAATCTAATGTTACACACACCCATACAATACGCACCACCCCGTGATGGTTTTCTCACTCCTACTAGTGAATCCAATGTAACACACACCCATACAATGCGCACCACCCCGTGATGTTTTTCTCACTCCTACTAGTGAATCCAATGTAACACACACCCATACAATGCGCACCACCCCGTTATGTTTTTCTCACTCCCACTAGTGAATCCAATGTAACACACACCCATACAATGCGCACCACCCCGTGATGTTTTTCTCACTCCTACTAGTGAATCTAATGTGACACACACCCATACAATGCGCACCACCCCGTGATGTTTTTCTCACTCCTACTAGTGAATGTAATGTAACACACACCCATACAATGCGCACCACCCCGTGATGTTTTTCTCACTCCTACTAGTGAATGTAATGTAACACACACCCATACAATGCGCACCACCCCGTGATGTTTTTCTCACTCCTACTAGTGAATCTAATGTAACACACACCCATACAATGCGCACCACCCCGTGATGTTTTTCTCACTCCTACTAGTGAATCTAATGTAACACACACCCATACAATGCGCACCACCCCGTGATGTTTTTCTCACTCCTACTAGTGAATCTAATGTAACACACACCCATACAATGCGCACCACCCCGTGCTGTTTTTCTCACTCCTACTAGTGAATCTAATGTAACACACACCCATACAATGCGCACCACCCGGTGATGTTTTTCTCACTCCTATTAGTGAATCTAATGTAACACACACCCATACAATGCGCACCACCCCGTGATGTTTTTCTCACTCCTACTAGTGAATCTAATGTAACACACACCCATACAATGCGCACCACACCGTGATGTTTTTCTCACTCCCACTAGTGAATCTAATGTAACACACACCCATACAATGCGCACCACCCCGTGATGTTTTTCTCACTCCCACTAGTGAATCTAATGTAACACACACCCATACAATGCGCAACACCCCTTGATGTTTTTCTCACTCCCACTAGTGAATCTAATGTAACACACACCCATACAATGCGCACCACACCGTGATGTTTTTCTCACTCCCACTAGTGAATCTAATGTAACAGACACCCATACAATGCGCACCACCCCGTGATGTTTTTCTCACTCCCACTAGTGAATCTAATGTAAACACACACCCATACAATGCGCACCACCCCGTGATGTTTTTCTCACTCCCACTAGTGAATCCAATGTAACACACACCCATACAATGCGCACCACCCCGTGATGTTTTTCTCACTCCCACTAGTGAATCCAATGTGACACACACCCATACAATGCGCACTACCCCGTGATGTTTTTCTCACTCCCACTAGTGAATCCAATGTGACACACACCAATACAATGCGCACCACCCCGTGATGTTTTTCTCACTCCTACTAATGAATCCAATGTGACACACACCCATACAATGCGCACCACCCCGTGATGTTTTTCTCACTCCTACTAGTGAATGTAATGTAACACACACCCATACACAATGCGCACCACCCCGTGATGTTTTTCTCACTCCTACTAGTGAATGTAATGTAACACACACCCATACAATGCGCACCACCCCGTGATGTTTTTCTCACTCCCACTAGTGAATCTAATGTAACACACACCCATACAATGCGCACCACCCCGTGATGTTTTTCTCACTCCTACTAGTGAATGTAATGTAACACATATCCATACAATGCGCACCACCCCGTGATGTTTTTCTCACTCCTACTAGTGAATCCAATGTGACACACACCCATACAATGCGCACCACCCCGTGATGTTTTTTTCACACCTACTAGTGAATCCAATGTGACACACACCCATACAATGCGCACCACCCCGTGATGTTTTTCGCACTCCTACTAGTGAATCTAATGTTACACACACCCATACAATACGCACCACCCCGTGATGTTTTTCTCACTCCTACTAGTGAATCCAATGTAACACACACCCATACAATGCGCACCACCCCGTGATGTTTTTCTCACTCCTACTAGTGAATCCAATGTAACACACACCCATACAATGCGCACCACCCCGTTATGTTTTTCTCACTCCCACTAGTGAATCCAATGTAACACACACCCATACAATGCGCACCACCCCGTGATGTTTTTCTCACTCCTACTAGTGAATCTAATGTGACACACACCCATACAATGCGCACCACCCCGTGATGTTTTTCTCACTCCTACTAGTGAATCCAATGTAACACACACCCATACAATGCGCACCACCCCGTTATGTTTTTCTCACTCCTACTAGTGAATCCAATGTGACACACACCCATACAATGCGCACCACCCCGTGATGTTTTTCTCACTCCTACTAGTGAATCTAATGTGACACACACCCATACAATGCGCACCACCCCGTGATGTTTTTCTCACTCCTACTAGTGAATGTAATATAACACACACCCATACAATGCGCACCACCCCGTGATGTTTTTCTCACTCCTACTAGTGAATCTAATGTAACACACACCCATACAATGCGCACCACCACGTTATGTTTTTCTCACTCCTACTAGTGAATCCAATGTGACACACACCCATACAATGCGCACCACCCCGTGATGTTTTTCTCACTCCTACTAGTGAATCTAATGTAACACACACTCATACAATGCGCACCACCCCGTGATGTTTTTCTCACTCCTACTAGTGAATCTAATGTAACACACACCCATACAATGCGCACCACCCCGTGCTGTTTTTCTCACTCCTACTAGTGAATCTAATGTAACACACACCCATACAATGCGCACCACCCGGTGATGTTTTTCTCACTCCTATTAGTGAATCTAATGTAACACACACCCATACAATGCGCACCACCCCGTGATGTTTTTCTCACTCCTACTAGTGAATCTAATGTAACACACACCCATACAATGCGCACCACACCGTGATGTTTTTCTCACTCCCACTAGTGAATCTAATGTAACACACACCCATACAATGCGCACCACCCCTTGATGTTTTTCTCACTCCCACTAGTGAATCTAATGTAACACACACCCATACAATGCGCAACACCCCATGATGTTTTTCTCACTCCCACTAGTGAATCTAATGTAACACACACCCATACAATGCGCACCATACCGTGATGTTTTTCTCACTCCCACTAGTGAATCTAATGTAACAGACACCCATACAATGCGCACCACCCCGTGATGTTTTTCTCACTCCCACTAGTGAATCTAATGTAACACACACCCATACAATGCGCACCACCCCGTGATGTTTTTCTCACTCCCACTAGTGAATCCAATGTAACACACACCCATACAATGCGCACCACCCCGTGATGTTTTTCTCACTCCCACTAGTGAATCCAATGTGACACACACCCATACAATGCGCACCACCCCGTGATGTTTTTCTCACTCCCACTAGTGAATCCAATGTGACACACACCAATACAATGCGCACCACCCCGTGATGTTTTTCTCACTCCTACTAATGAATCCAATGTGACACACACCCATACAATGCGCACCACCCCGTGATGTTTTTCTCACTCCTACTAGTGAATGTAATGTAACACACACCCATACAATGCGCACCACCCCGTGATGTTTTTCTCACTCCTTCTAGTGAATGTAATGTAACACACACCCATACAATGCGCACCACCCCGTGATGTTTTTCTCACTCCTACTAGTGAATCTAATGTAACACACAACCATACAATGCGCACCACCCCGTGATGTTTTTCTCACTCCTACTAGTGAATCTAATGTAACACACACCCATACAATGCGCACCACCCCGTGATGTTTTTCTCACTCCTACTAGTGAATCTAATGTAACACACACCCATACAATGCGCACCACCCCGTGATGTTTTTCTCACTCCTACTAGTGAATCTAATGTGACACACACCCATACAATGCGCACCACCCCGTGATGTTTTTCTCACTCCTACTAGTGAATCTAATGTGACACACACCCATACAATGCGCACCACCCCGTGATGTTTTTCTCACTCCTACTAGTGAATCTAATGTGACACACACCCATACAATGCGCACCACCCCGTGATGTTTTTCTCACTCCTACTAGTGAATCTAATGTAACACACACCCATACAATGCGCACCACCCCGTGATGTTTTTCTCACTCCTACTAGTGCATGTAATGTAACACACACCCATACAATGCGCACCACCCCGTGATGTTTTTCTCACTCCTACTAGTGAATGTAATGTAACACACACCCATACAATGCGCACCACCCCGTGATGTTTTTCTCACTCCTACTAGTGAATCTAATGTAACACACAACCATACAATGCGCACCACCCCGTGATGTTTTTCTCACTCCTACTAGTGAATCTAATGTAACACACACCCATACAATGCGCACCACCCCGTGATGTTTTTCTCACTCCTACTGGTGAATCTAATGTAACACACACCCATACAATGCGCACCACGCCGTGATGTTTTTCTCACTCCCACTGGTGAATCTAATGTAACACACACCCATACAATGCGCACCACCCCGTGATGTTTTTCTCACTCCCACTAGTGAATCTAATGTAACACACACCCATACAATGCGCACCACCCCGTGATGTTTTTCTCACTCCCACTAGTGAATCCAATGTAACACACACCCATACAATGCGCACCACCCCGTGATATTTTTCTCACACCTACTAGTGAATCCAATGTAACACACACCCATACAATGCGCACCACCCCGTTATGTTTTTCTCACTCCTACTAGTGTATCCAATGTAACACACACACATACAATGCGCACCACCCCGTGATGTTTTTCTCACTCCTACTAGTGAATCCAATGTAACACACCCATACAATGCGCACCACCTCGTGATGTTTTTCTCACTCCTATTAGTGAATCTAATGTGACACACACCCATACAATGCGCACCACCCCGTGATGTTTTTCTCACTCCTACTAGTGAATGTAATGTAACACACACCCATACAATGCGCACCACACCGTGATGCTTTTCTCACTCCTACTGGTGAATGTAATGTAACACACACCCATACAATGCGCACCACCCCGTGATGTTTTTCTCACTCCTACTAGTGCATGTAATGTAACACACCCATACAATGCGCACCACCCCGTGATGTTTTTCTCACTCCTACTAGTGAATGTAATGTAACACATACCCATACAATGCGCACCACCCCGTGATGTTTTTCTCACTCCTACTAGTGAATCCAATGTGACACACACCCATACAATGCGCACCACCCCGTGAGGTTTTTCTCACTCCTACTAGTGAATCCAATGTGACACACACCCATACAATGCGCACCACCCCGTGATGTTTTTCTCACTCCCACTAGTGAATCTAATGTTACACACACCCATACAATACGCACCACCCCGTGATGTTTTTCTCACTCCCACTAGTGAATCTAATGTAACACACACCCATACAATGCGCACCACCCCGTGATGTTTTTCTCACTCCCACTAGTGAATCCAATGTAACACACACCCATACAATGCGCACCACCCCGTGATATTTTTCTCACACCTACTAGTGAATCCAATGTAACACACACCCATACAATGCGCACCACCCCATTATGTTTTTCTCACTCCTACTAGTGTATCCAATGTAACACACACCCATACAATGCGCACCACCCCGTGATGTTTTTCTCACTCCTACTAGTGAATCCAATGTAACACACCCATACAATGCGCACCACCTCGTGATGTTTTTCTCACTCCTACTAGTGAATCTAATGTGACACACACCCATACAATGCGCACCACCCCGTGATGTTTTTCTCACTCCTACTAGTGAATGTAATGTAACACACACCCATACAATGCGCACCACCCCGTGATGCTTTTCTCACTCCTACTGGTGAATGTAATGTAACACACACCCATACAATGCGCACCACCCCGTGATGTTTTTCTCACTCCTACTAGTGCATGTAATGTAACACACCCATACAATGCGCACCACCCCGTGATGTTTTTCTCACTCCTACTAGTGAATGTAATGTAACACATACCCATACAATGCGCACCACCCCGTGATGTTTTTCTCACTCCTACTAGTGAATCCAATGTGACACACACCCATACAATGCGCACCACCCCGTGATGTTTTTCTCACTCCTACTAGTGAATCCAATGTGACACACACCCATACAATGCGCACCACCCCGTGATGTTTTTCTCACTCCCACTAGTGAATCTAATGTTACACACACCCATACAATACGCACCACCCCGTGATGTTTTTCTCACTCCTACTAGTGAATCCAATGTAACACACACCCATACAATGCGCACCACCCCGTGATGTTTTTCTCACTCCTACTAGTGAATCCAATGTAACACACACCCATACAATGCGCACCACCCCGTTATGTTTTTCTCACTCCCACTAGTGAATCCAATGTAACACACACCCATACAATGCGCACCACCCCGTGATGTTTTTCTCACTCCTACTAGTGAATCTAATGTGACACACACCCATACAATGCGCACCACCCCGTGATGTTTTTCTCACTCCTACTAGTGAATGTAATGTAACACACACCCATACAATGCGCACCACCCCGTGATGTTTTTCTCACTCCTACTAGTGAATGTAATGTAACACACACCCATACAATGCGCACCACCCCGTGATGTTTTTCTCACTCCTACTAGTGAATCTAATGTAACACACACCCATACAATGCGCACCACCCCGTGATGTTTTTCTCACTCCTACTAGTGAATCTAATGTAACACACACCCATACAATGCGCACCACCCCGTGATGTTTTTCTCACTCCTACTAGTGAATCTAATGTAACACAACCCATACAATGCGCACCACCCCGTGCTGTTTTTCTCACTCCTACTAGTGAATCTAATGTAACACACACCCATACAATGCGCACCACCCGGTGATGTTTTTCTCACTCCTATTAGTGAATCTAATGTAACACACACCCATACAATGCGCACCACCCCGTGATGTTTTTCTCACTCCTACTAGTGAATCTAATGTAACACACACCCATACAATGCGCACCACACCGTGATGTTTTTCTCACTCCCACTAGTGAATCTAATGTAACACACACCCATACAATGCGCATCACCACGTGATGTTTTTCTCACTCCCACTAGTGAATCTAATGTAACACACACCCATACAATGCGCACCACACCGTGATGTTTTTCTCACTCCCACTAGTGAATCTAATGTAACAGACACCCATACAATGCGCACCACCCCGTGATGTTTTTCTCACTCCCACTAGTGAATCTAATGTAACACACACCCATACAATGCGCACCACCCCGTGATGTTTTTCTCACTCCCACTAGTGAATCCAATGTAACACACACCCATACAATGCGCACCACCCCGTGATGTTTTTCTCACTCCCACTAGTGAATCCAATGTGACACACACCCATACAATGCGCACCACCCCGTGATGTTTTTCTCACTCCTACTAGTGAATGTAATGTAACACACACCCATACAATGCGCACCACCCCGTGATGTTTTTCTCACTCCTACTAGTGAATGTAATGTAACACACACCCATACAATGCGCACCACCCCGTGATGTTTTTCTCACTCCTACTAGTGAATGTAATGTAACACACACCCATACAATGCGCACCACCCCGTGATGTTTTTCTCACTCCTACTAGTCAATCTAATGTAACACACAACCATACAATGCGCACCACCCCGTGATGTTTTTCTCACTCCTACTAGTGAATCTAATGTAACACACACCCATACAATGCGCACCACCCTGTGATGTTTTTCTCACTCCTACTAGTGAATCTAATGTAACACACACCCATACAATGCGCACCACCCCGTGATGTTTTTCTCACTCCTACTAGTGAATCTAATGTGACACACACCCATACAATGCGCACCACCCCGTGATGTTTTTCTCACTCCTACTAGTGAATCTAATGTGACACACACCCATACAATGCGCACCACCCCGTGATGTTTGTCTCACTCCTACTAGTGAATGTAATGTAACACACCCATACAATGCGCACCACCCCGTGATGTTTTTCTCACTCCTACTAGTGAATGTAATGTAACACACCCATACAATGCGCACCACCCCGTGATGTTTTTCTCACTCCTACTAGTGAATGTAATGTAACACACACCCATACAATGCGCACCACCCCGCGATGTTTTTCTCACTCCTACTAGTGAATCTAATGTAACACACAACCATACAATGCGCACCACCCCGTTATGTTTTTCTCACTCCTACTAGTGAATCCAATGTAACACACACCCATACAATGCGCACCACCCCGTGATGTTTTTCTCACTCCTACTAGTGAATGTAATGTAACACACCCATACAATGCGCACCACCCCGTGATGTTTTTCTCACTCCCACTAGTGAATCTAATGTAACACACACCCATACAATGCGCACCACCCCGTGATGTTTTTCTCACTCTCACTAGTGAATCCAATGTGACACACACCCATACAATGCGCACCACCCCGTGATGTTTTTCTCACTCCCACTAGTGAATCCAATGTGACACACACCAATACAATGCGCACCACCCCGTGATGTTTTTCTCACTCCCACTAGTGAATCTAATGTAACACACACCCATACAATGCGCACCACCCCGTGATGTTTTTCTCACTCCTACTAGTGAATGTAATGTAACACACCCATACAATGCGCACCACCCCGTGATGTTTTTCTCACTCCCACTAGTGAATCTAATGTAACACACACCCATACAATGCGCACCACCCCGTGATGTTTTTCTCACTCCCACTAGTGAATCCAATGTGACACACACCCATACAATGCGCACCACACCGTGATGTTTTTCTCACTCCCACTAGTGAATCTAATGTAACAGACACCCATACAATGCGCACCACCCCGTGATGTTTTTCTCACTCCCACTAGTGAATCTAATGTAACACACACCCATACAATGCGCAATACCCCGTGATGTTTTTCTCACTCCCACTAGTGAATCCAATGTAACACACACCCATACAATGCGCACCACCCCGTGATGTTTTTCTCACTTCCACTAGTGAATCCAATGTGACACACACCCATACAATGCGCACCACCCCGTGATGTTTTTCTCACTCCTACTAGTGAATGTAATGTAACACACACCCATACAATGCGCACCACCCCGTGATGTTTTTCTCACTCCTACTAGTGAATGTAATGTAACACACACCCATACAATGCGCACCACCCCGTGATGTTTTTCTCACTCCTACTAGTCAATCTAATGTAACACACACCCATACAATGCGCACCACCCCGTGATGTTTTTCTCACTCTTACTAGTCTATCTAATGTAACACACAACCATACAATGCGCACCACCCCGTGATGTTTTTCTCACTCCTACTAGTGAATCTAATGTAACACACACCCATACAATGCGCACCACCCCGTGATGTTTTTCTCACTCCTACTAGTGAATCTAATGTAACACACACCCATACAATGCGCACCACCCCGTGATGTTTTTCTCACTCCTACTAGTGAATCTAATGTGACACACACCCATACAATGCGCACCACCCCGTGATGTTTTTCTCACTCCTACTAGTGAATCTAATGTGACACACACCCATACAATGCGCACCACCCCGTGATGTTTTTCTCACTCCTACTAGTGAATGTAATGTAACACACCCATACAATGCGCACCACCCCGTGATGTTTTTCTCACTCCTACTAGTGAATGTAATGTAACACACCCATACAATGCGCACCACCCCGTGATGTTTTTCTCACTCCTACTAGTGAATGTAATGTAACACACACCCATACAATGCGCACCACCCCGCGATATTTTTCTCACTCCTACTAGTGAATCTAATGTAACACACAACCATACAATGCGCACCACCCCGTTATGTTTTTCTCACTCCTACTAGTGAATCCAATGTAACACACACCCATACAATGCGCACCACCCCGTGATGTTTTTCTCACTCCTACTAGTGAATGTAATGTAACACACCCATACAATGCGCACCACCCCGTGATGTTTTTCTCACTCCCACTAGTGAATCTAATGTAACACACACCCATACAATGCGCACCACCCCGTGATGTTTTTCTCACTCCCACTAGTGAATCCAATGTGACACACACCCATACAATGCGCACCACCCCGTGATGTTTTTCTCACTCCCACTAGTGAATCCAATGTGACACACACCAATACAATGCGCACCACCCCGTGATGTTTTTCTCACTCCCACTAGTGAATCCAATGTGACACACACCCATACAATGCGCACCACCCCGTGATGTTTTTCTCACTCCTACTAGTGAATGTAATGTAACACACACCCATACAATGCGCACCACCCCGTGATGTTTTTCTCACTCCTTCTAGTGAATGTAATGTAACACACACCCATACAATGCGCAACACCCCGTGATGTTTTTCTCACTCCTACTAGTGCATGTAATGTAACACACCCATACAATGCGCACCACCCCGTGATGTTTTTCTCACTCCTACTAGTGAATGTAATGTAACACATATCCATACAATGCGCACCACCCCGTGATGTTTTTCTCACTCCTACTAGTGAATCCAATGTGACACACACCCATACAATGCGCACCACCCCGTGATGTTTTTCGCACTCCTACTAGTGAATCTAATGTTACACACACCCATACAATACGCACCACCCCGTGATGTTTTTCTCACTCCTACTAGTGAATCCAATGTAACACACACCCATACAATGCGCACCACCCCGTGATGTTTTTCTCACTCCTACTAGTGAATCCAATGTAACACACACCCATACAATGCGCACCACCCCGTTATGTTTTTCTCACTCCCACTAGTGAATCCAATGTAACACACACCCATACAATGCGCACCACCCCGTGATGTTTTTCTCACTCCTACTAGTGAATCCAATGTGACACACACCCATACAATGCGCACCACCCCGTGATGTTTTTCTCACTCCCACTAGTGAATCTAATGTTACACACACCCATACAATACGCACCACCCCGTGATGTTTTTCTCACTCCTACTAGTGAATCCAATGTAACACACACCCATACAATGCGCACCACCCCGTGATGTTTTTCTCACTCCTACTAGTGAATCCAATGTAACACACACCCATACAATGCGCACCACCCCGTTATGTTTTTCTCACTCCCACTAGTGAATCCAATGTAACACACACCCATACAATGCGCACCACCCCGTGATGTTTTTCTCACTCCTACTAGTGAATCTAATGTGACACACACCCATACAATGCGCACCACCCCGTGATGTTTTTCTCACTCCTACTAGTGAATGTAATGTAACACACACCCATACAATGCGCACCACCCCGTGATGTTTTTCTCACTCCTACTAGTGAATGTAATGTAACACACACCCATACAATGCGCACCACCCCGTGATGTTTTTCTCACTCCTACTAGTGAATCTAATGTAACACACACCCATACAATGCGCACCACCCCGTGATGTTTTTCTCACTCCTACTAGTGAATCTAATGTAACACACACCCATACAATGCGCACCACCCCGTGATGTTTTTCTCACTCCTACTAGTGAATCTAATGTAACACAACCCATACAATGCGCACCACCCCGTGCTGTTTTTCTCACTCCTACTAGTGAATCTAATGTAACACACACCCATACAATGCGCACCACCCGGTGATGTTTTTCTCACTCCTATTAGTGAATCTAATGTAACACACACCCATACAATGCGCACCACCCCGTGATGTTTTTCTCACTCCTACTAGTGAATCTAATGTAACACACACCCATACAATGCGCACCACACCGTGATGTTTTTCTCACTCCCACTAGTGAATCTAATGTAACACACACCCATACAATGCGCATCACCACGTGATGTTTTTCTCACTCCCACTAGTGAATCTAATGTAACACACACCCATACAATGCGCACCACACCGTGATGTTTTTCTCACTCCCACTAGTGAATCTAATGTAACAGACACCCATACAATGCGCACCACCCCGTGATGTTTTTCTCACTCCCACTAGTGAATCCAATGTGACACACACCCATACAATGCGCACCACCCCGTGATGTTTTTCTCACTCCCACTAGTGAATCCAATGTGACACACACCAATACAATGCGCACCACCCCGTGATGTTTTTCTCACTCCCACTAGTGAATCCAATGTGACACACACCCATACAATGCGCACCACCCCGTGATGTTTTTCTCACTCCTACTAGTGAATGTAATGTAACACACACCCATACAATGCGCACCACCCCGTGATGTTTTTCTCACTCCTTCTAGTGAATGTAATGTAACACACACCCATACAATGCGCAACACCCCGTGATGTTTTTCTCACTCCTACTAGTGCATGTAATGTAACACACCCATACAATGCGCACCACCCCGTGATGTTTTTCTCACTCCTACTAGTGAATGTAATGTAACACATATCCATACAATGCGCACCACCCCGTGATGTTTTTCTCACTCCTACTAGTGAATCCAATGTGACACACACCCATACAATGCGCACCACCCCGTGATGTTTTTCGCACTCCTACTAGTGAATCTAATGTTACACACACCCATACAATACGCACCACCCCGTGATGTTTTTCTCACTCCTACTAGTGAATCCAATGTAACACACACCCATACAATGCGCACCACCCCGTGATGTTTTTCTCACTCCTACTAGTGAATCCAATGTAACACACACCCATACAATGCGCACCACCCCGTTATGTTTTTCTCACTCCCACTAGTGAATCCAATGTAACACACACCCATACAATGCGCACCACCCCGTGATGTTTTTCTCACTCCTACTAGTGAATCCAATGTGACACACACCCATACAATGCGCACCACCCCGTGATGTTTTTCTCACTCCCACTAGTGAATCTAATGTTACACACACCCATACAATACGCACCACCCCGTGATGTTTTTCTCACTCCTACTAGTGAATCCAATGTAACACACACCCATACAATGCGCACCACCCCGTGATGTTTTTCTCACTCCTACTAGTGAATCCAATGTAACACACACCCATACAATGCGCACCACCCCGTTATGTTTTTCTCACTCCCACTAGTGAATCCAATGTAACACACACCCATACAATGCGCACCACCCCGTGATGTTTTTCTCACTCCTACTAGTGAATCTAATGTGACACACACCCATACAATGCGCACCACCCCGTGATGTTTTTCTCACTCCTACTAGTGAATGTAATGTAACACACACCCATACAATGCGCACCACCCCGTGATGTTTTTCTCACTCCTACTAGTGAATGTAATGTAACACACACCCATACAATGCGCACCACCCCGTGATGTTTTTCTCACTCCTACTAGTGAATCTAATGTAACACACACCCATACAATGCGCACCACCCCGTGATGTTTTTCTCACTCCTACTAGTGAATCTAATGTAACACACACCCATACAATGCGCACCACCCCGTGATGTTTTTCTCACTCCTACTAGTGAATCTAATGTAACACAACCCATACAATGCGCACCACCCCGTGCTGTTTTTCTCACTCCTACTAGTGAATCTAATGTAACACACACCCATACAATGCGCACCACCCGGTGATGTTTTTCTCACTCCTATTAGTGAATCTAATGTAACACACACCCATACAATGCGCACCACCCCGTGATGTTTTTCTCACTCCTACTAGTGAATCTAATGTAACACACACCCATACAATGCGCACCACACCGTGATGTTTTTCTCACTCCCACTAGTGAATCTAATGTAACACACACCCATACAATGCGCATCACCACGTGATGTTTTTCTCACTCCCACTAGTGAATCTAATGTAACACACACCCATACAATGCGCACCACACCGTGATGTTTTTCTCACTCCCACTAGTGAATCTAATGTAACAGACACCCATACAATGCGCACCACCCCGTGATGTTTTTCTCACTCCCACTAGTGAATGTAATGTAACACACACCCATACAATGCGCACCACCCCGTGATGTTTTTCTCACTCCCACTAGTGAATCCAATGTAACACACACCCATACAATGCGCACCACCCCGTGATGTTTTTCTCACTCCCACTAGTGAATCCAATGTGACACACACCCATACAATGCGCACCACCCCGTGATGTTTTTCTCACTCCTACTAGTGAATGTAATGTAACACACACCCATACAATGCGCACCACCCCGTGATGTTTTTCTCACTCCTACTAGTGAATGTAATGTAACACACACCCATACAATGCGCACCACCCCGTGATGTTTTTCTCACTCCTACTAGTGAATCTAATGTAACACACACCCATACAATGCGCACCACCCCGTGATGTTTTTCTCACTCCTACTAGTCAATCTAATGTAACACACAACCATACAATGCGCACCACCCCGTGATGTTTTTCTCACTCCTACTAGTGAATCTAATGTAACACACACCCATACAATGCGCACCACCCTGTGATGTTTTTCTCACTCCTACTAGTGAATCTAATGTAACACACACCCATACAATGCGCACCACCCCGTGATGTTTTTCTCACTCCTACTAGTGAATCTAATGTGACACACACCCATACAATGCGCACCACCCCGTGATGTTTTTCTCACTCCTACTAGTGAATCTAATGTGACACACACCCATACAATGCGCACCACCCCGTGATGTTTGTCTCACTCCTACTAGTGAATGTAATGTAACACACCCATACAATGCGCACCACCCCGTGATGTTTTTCTCACTCCTACTAGTGAATGTAATGTAACACACCCATACAATGCGCACCACCCCGTGATGTTTTTCTCACTCCTACTAGTGAATGTAATGTAACACACACCCATACAATGCGCACCACCCCGCGATGTTTTTCTCACTCCTACTAGTGAATCTAATGTAACACACAACCATACAATGCGCACCACCCCGTTATGTTTTTCTCACTCCTACTAGTGAATCCAATGTAACACACACCCATACAATGCGCACCACCCCGTGATGTTTTTCTCACTCCTACTAGTGAATGTAATGTAACACACCCATACAATGCGCACCACCCCGTGATGTTTTTCTCACTCCCACTAGTGAATCTAATGTAACACACACCCATACAATGCGCACCACCCCGTGATGTTTTTCTCACTCTCACTAGTGAATCCAATGTGACACACACCCATACAATGCGCACCACCCCGTGATGTTTTTCTCACTCCCACTAGTGAATCCAATGTGACACACACCAATACAATGCGCACCACCCCGTGATGTTTTTCTCACTCCCACTAGTGAATCTAATGTAACACACACCCATACAATGCGCACCACCCCGTGATGTTTTTCTCACTCCTACTAGTGAATGTAATGTAACACACCCATACAATGCGCACCACCCCGTGATGTTTTTCTCACTCCCACTAGTGAATCTAATGTAACACACACCCATACAATGCGCACCACCCCGTGATGTTTTTCTCACTCCCACTAGTGAATCCAATGTGACACACACCCATACAATGCGCACCACACCGTGATGTTTTTCTCACTCCCACTAGTGAATCTAATGTAACAGACACCCATACAATGCGCACCACCCCGTGATGTTTTTCTCACTCCCACTAGTGAATCTAATGTAACACACACCCATACAATGCGCAATACCCCGTGATGTTTTTCTCACTCCCACTAGTGAATCCAATGTAACACACACCCATACAATGCGCACCACCCCGTGATGTTTTTCTCACTTCCACTAGTGAATCCAATGTGACACACACCCATACAATGCGCACCACCCCGTGATGTTTTTCTCACTCCTACTAGTGAATGTAATGTAACACACACCCATACAATGCGCACCACCCCGTGATGTTTTTCTCACTCCTACTAGTGAATGTAATGTAACACACACCCATACAATGCGCACCACCCCGTGATGTTTTTCTCACTCCTACTAGTCAATCTAATGTAACACACACCCATACAATGCGCACCACCCCGTGATGTTTTTCTCACTCTTACTAGTCAATCTAATGTAACACACAACCATACAATGCGCACCACCCCGTGATGTTTTTCTCACTCCTACTAGTGAATCTAATGTAACACACACCCATACAATGCGCACCACCCCGTGATGTTTTTCTCACTCCTACTAGTGAATCTAATGTAACACACACCCATACAATGCGCACCACCCCGTGATGTTTTTCTCACTCCTACTAGTGAATCTAATGTGACACACACCCATACAATGCGCACCACCCCGTGATGTTTTTCTCACTCCTACTAGTGAATCTAATGTGACACACACCCATACAATGCGCACCACCCCGTGATGTTTTTCTCACTCCTACTAGTGAATGTAATGTAACACACCCATACAATGCGCACCACCCCGTGATGTTTTTCTCACTCCTACTAGTGAATGTAATGTAACACACCCATACAATGCGCACCACCCCGTGATGTTTTTCTCACTCCTACTAGTGAATGTAATGTAACACACACCCATACAATGCGCACCACCCCGCGATATTTTTCTCACTCCTACTAGTGAATCTAATGTAACACACAACCATACAATGCGCACCACCCCGTTATGTTTTTCTCACTCCTACTAGTGAATCCAATGTAACACACACCCATACAATGCGCACCACCCCGTGATGTTTTTCTCACTCCTACTAGTGAATGTAATGTAACACACCCATACAATGCGCACCACCCCGTGATGTTTTTCTCACTCCCACTAGTGAATCTAATGTAACACACACCCATACAATGCGCACCACCCCGTGATGTTTTTCTCACTCCCACTAGTGAATCCAATGTGACACACACCCATACAATGCGCACCACCCCGTGATGTTTTTCTCACTCCCACTAGTGAATCCAATGTGACACACACCAATACAATGCGCACCACCCCGTGATGTTTTTCTCACTCCCACTAGTGAATCCAGTGTGACACACACCCATACAATGCGCACCACCCCGTGATGTTTTTCTCACTCCTACTAGTGAATGTAATGTAACACACACCCATACAATGCGCACCACCCCGTGATGTTTTTCTCACTCCTTCTAGTGAATGTAATGTAACACACACCCATACAATGCGCAACACCCCGTGATGTTTTTCTCACTCCTACTAGTGCATGTAATGTAACACACCCATACAATGCGCACCACCCCGTGATGTTTTTCTCACTCCTACTAGTGAATGTAATGTAACACATATCCATACAATGCGCACCACCCCGTGATGTTTTTCTCACTCCTACTAGTGAATCCAATGTGACACACACCCATACAATGCGCACCACCCCGTGATGTTTTTCGCACTCCTACTAGTGAATCTAATGTTACACACACCCATACAATACGCACCACCCCGTGATGTTTTTCTCACTCCTACTAGTGAATCCAATGTAACACACACCCATACAATGCGCACCACCCCGTGATGTTTTTCTCACTCCTACTAGTGAATCCAATGTAACACACACCCATACAATGCGCACCACCCCGTTATGTTTTTCTCACTCCCACTAGTGAATCCAATGTAACACACACCCATACAATGCGCACCACCCCGTGATGTTTTTCTCACTCCTACTAGTGAATCTAATGTGACACACACCCATACAATGCGCACCACCCCGTGATGTTTTTCTCACTCCTACTAGTGAATGTAATGTAACACACACCCATACAATGCGCACCACCCCGTGATGTTTTTCTCACTCCTACTAGTGAATGTAATGTAACACACACCCATACAATGCGCACCACCCCGTGATGTTTTTCTCACTCCTACTAGTGAATCTAATGTAACACACACCCATACAATGCGCACCACCCCGTGATGTTTTTCTCACTCCTACTAGTGAATCTAATGTAACACACACCCATACAATGCGCACCACCCCGTGATGTTTTTCTCACTCCTACTAGTGAATCTAATGTAACACACACCCATACAATGCGCACCACCCCGTGCTGTTTTTCTCACTCCTACTAGTGAATCTAATGTAACACACACCCATACAATGCGCACCACCCGGTGATGTTTTTCTCACTCCTATTAGTGAATCTAATGTAACACACACCCATACAATGCGCACCACCCCGTGATGTTTTTCTCACTCCTACTAGTGAATCTAATGTAACACACACCCATACAATGCGCACCACACCGTGATGTTTTTCTCACTCCCACTAGTGAATCTAATGTAACACACACCCATACAATGCGCACCACACCGTGATGTTTTTCTCACTCCCACTAGTGAATCTAATGTAACAGACACCCATACAATGCGCACCACCCCGTGATGTTTTTCTCACTCCCACTAGTGAATCCAATGTAACACACACCCATACAATGCGCACCACCCCGTGATGTTTTTCTCACTCCTACTAGTGAATGTAATGTAACACACACCCATACAATGCGCACCACCCCGTGATGTTTTTCTCACTCCCACTAGTGAATCCAATGTGACACACACCAATACAATGCGCACCACCCCGTGATGTTTTTCTCACTCCTACTAATGAATCCAATGTGACACACACCCATACAATGCACACCACCCCGTGATGTTTTTCTCACTCCTACTAGTGAATGTAATGTAACACACACCCATACAATGCGCACCACCCCGTGATGTTTTTCTCACTCCTACTAGTGAATGTAATGTAACACACACCCATACAATGCGCACCACCCCGTGATGTTTTTCTCACTCCTTCTAGTGAATGTAATGTAACACACACCCATACAATGCGCACCACCCCGTGATGTTTTTCTCACTCCTACTAGTGCATGTAATGTAACACACCCATACAATGCGCACCACCCCGTGATGTTTTTCTCACTCCTACTAGTGAATGTAATGTAACACATATCCATACAATGCGCACCACCCCGTGATGTTTTTCTCACTCCTACTAGTGAATCCAATGTGACACACACCCATACAATGCGCACCACCCCGTGATGTTTTTTTCACTCCTACTAGTGAATCCAATGTGACACACACCCATACAATGCGCACCACCCCGTGATGTTTTTCGCACTCCTACTAGTGAATCTAATGTTACACACACCCATACAATACGCACCACCCCGTGATGTTTTTCTCACTCCTACTAGTGAATCTAATGTAACACACACCCATACAATGCGCACCACCCCGTGATGTTTTTCTCACTCCTACTAGTGAATCTAATGTAACACACACCCATACAATGCGCACCACCCGGTGATGTTTTTCTCACTCCTATTAGTGAATCTAATGTAACACACACCCATACAATGCGCACCACCCCGTGATGTTTTTCTCACTCCTACTAGTGAATCTAATGTAACACACACCCATACAATGCGCACCACCCCGTGATGTTTTTCTCACTCCCTCTAGTGAATCTAATGTAACACACACCCATACAATGCGCAACACCCCATGATGTTTTTCTCACTCCCACTAGTGAATCTAATGTAACACACACCCATACAATGCGCACCACACCGTGATGTTTTTCTCACTCCCACTAGTGAATCTAATGTAACAGACACCCATACAATGCGCACCACCCCGTGATGTTTTTCTCACTCCCACTAGTGAATCTAATGTAACACACACCCATACAATGCGCACCACCCCGTGATGTTTTTCTCACTCCCACTAGTGAATCCAATGTAACACACACCCATACAATGCGCACCACCCCGTGATGTTTTTCTCACTCCCACTAGTGAATCCAATGTGACACACACCCATACAATGCGCACCACCCCGTGATGTTTTTCTCACTCCCACTAGTGAATCCAATGTGACACACACCAATACAATGCGCACCACCCCGTGATGTTTTTCTCACTCCTACTAATGAATCCAATGTGACACACACCCATACAATGCGCACCACCCCGTGATGTTTTTCTCACTCCTACTAGTGAATGCAATGTAACACACACCCATACAATGCGCACCACCCCGTGATGTTTTTCTCACTCCTTCTAGTGAATGTAATGTAACACACACCCATACAATGCGCACCACCCCGTGATGTTTTTCTCACTCCTACTAGTGAATCTAATGTAACACACAACCATACAATGCGCACCACCCCGTGATGTTTTTCTCACTCCTACTAGTGAATCTAATGTAACACACACCCATACAATGCGCACCACCCCGTGATGTTTTTCTCACTCCTACTAGTGAATCTAATGTAACACACACCCATACAATGCGCACCACCCCGTGATGTTTTTCTCACTCCTACTAGTGAATCTAATGTGACACACACCCATACAATGCGCACCACCCCGTGATGTTTTTCTCACTCCTACTAGTGAATCTAACGTGACACACACCCATACAATGCGCACCACCCCATGATGTTTTTCTCACTCCTACTAGTGAATCTAATGTGACACACACCCATACAATGCGCACCACCCCGTGATGTTTTTCTCACTCCTACTAGTGCATGTAATGTAACACACCCATACAATGCGCACCACTCCGTGATGTTTTTCTCACTCCTACTAGTGAATGTAATGTAACACACACCCATACAATGCGCACCACCCCGTGATGTTTTTCTCACTCCTACTAGTGAATCTAATGTAACACACAACCATACAATGCGCACCACCCCGTGATGTTTTTCTCACTCCTACTAGTGAATCTAATGTAACACACACCCATACAATGCGCACCACCCCGTGATGTTTTTCTCACTCCTACTGGTGAATCTAATGTAACACACACCCATACAATGCGCACCACCCCGTGATGTTTTTCTCACTCCCACTGGTGAATCTAATGTAACACACACCCATACAATGCGCACCACCCCGTGATGTTTTTCTCACTCCCACTAGTGAATCTAATGTAACACACACCCATACAATGCGCACCACCCCGTGATGTTTTTCTCACTCCCACTAGTGAATCCAATGTAACACACACCCATACAATGCGCACCACCCCGTGATATTTTTCTCACACCTACTAGTGAATCCAATGTAACACACACCCATACAATGCGCACCACCCCGTTATGTTTTTCTCACTCCTACTAGTGTATCCAATGTAACACACACCCATACAATGCGCACCACCCCGTGATGTTTTTCTCACTCCTACTAGTGAATCCAATGTAACACACCCATACAATGCGCACCACCCCGTGATGTTTTTCTCACTCCTACTAGTGAATCTAATGTGACACACACCCATACAATGCGCACCACCCCGTGATGTTTTTCTCACTCCTACTAGTGAATGTAATGTAACACACACCCATACAATGCGCACCACCCCGTGATGCTTTTCTCACTCCTACTGGTGAATGTAATGTAACACACACCCATACAATGCGCACCACCCCGTGATGTTTTTCTCACTCCTACTAGTGCATGTAATGTAACACACCCATACAATGCGCACCACCCCGTGATGTTTTTCTCACTCCTACTAGTGAATGTAATGTAACACATACCCATACAATGCGCACCACCCGGTGATGTTTTTCTCACTCCTACTAGTGAATCCAATGTGACACACACCCATACAATGCGCACCACCCCGTGATGTTTTTCTCACTCCTACTAGTGAATCTAATGTGACACACACCCATACAATGCGCACCACCCCGTGATGTTTTTCTCACTCCTACTAGTGAATCTAATGTAACACACACCCATACAATGCGCACCACCCCGTGATGTTTTTCTCACTCCTACTAGTGAATCTAATGTAACACACACCCATACAATGCGCACCACCCCGTGATGTTTTTCTCACTCCTACTAGTGAATCTAATGTAACACACACCCATACAATGCGCACCACCCCGTGCTGTTTTTCTCACTCCTACTAGTGAATCTAATGTAACACACACCCATACAATGCGCACCACCCCGTGATGTTTTTCTCACTCCTACTAGTGAATCTAATGTGACACACACCCATACAATGCGCACCACCCCGTGATGTTTTTCTCACTCCTACTAGTGAATGTAATGTAACACACCCATACAATGCGCACCACCCCGTGATGTTTTTCTCACTCCTACTAGTGAATGTAATGTAACACACCCATACAATGCGCACCACCCCGTGATGTTTTTCTCACTCCTACTAGTGAATGTAATGTAACACACACCCATACAATGCGCACCACCCCGCGATGTTTTTCTCACTCCTACTAGTGAATCTAATGTAACACACACCCATACAATGCGCACCACCCCGTGATGTTTTTCTCACTCCTACTGGTGAATCTAATGTAACACACACCCATACAATGCGCACCACCCCGTGATGTTTTTCTCACTCCCACTGGTGAATCTAATGTAACACACACCCATACAATGCGCACCACCCCGTGATGTTTTTCTCACTCCCACTAGTGAATCTAATGTAACACACACCCATACAATGCGCACCACCCCGTGATGTTTTTCTCACTCCCACTAGTGAATCCAATGTAACACACACCCATACAATGCGCACCACCCCGTGATATTTTTCTCACACCTACTAGTGAATCCAATGTAACACACACCCATACAATGCGCACCACCCCGTTATGTTTTTCTCACTCCTACTAGTGTATCCAATGTAACACACACCCATACAATGCGCACCACCCCGTGATGTTTTTCTCACTCCTACTAGTGAATCCAATGTAACACACCCATACAATGCGCACCACCCCGTGATGTTTTTCTCACTCCTACTAGTGAATCTAATGTGACACACACCCATACAATGCGCACCACCCCGTGATGTTTTTCTCACTCCTACTAGTGAATGTAATGTAACACACACCCATACAATGCGCACCACCCCGTGATGCTTTTCTCACTCCTACTGGTGAATGTAATGTAACACACACCCATACAATGCGCACCACCCCGTGATGTTTTTCTCACTCCTACTAGTGCATGTAATGTAACACACCCATACAATGCGCACCACCCCGTGATGTTTTTCTCACTCCTACTAGTGAATGTAATGTAACACATACCCATACAATGCGCACCACCCGGTGATGTTTTTCTCACTCCTACTAGTGAATCCAATGTGACACACACCCATACAATGCGCACCACCCCGTGATGTTTTTCTCACTCCTACTAGTGAATCTAATGTGACACACACCCATACAATGCGCACCACCCCGTGATGTTTTTCTCACTCCTACTAGTGAATCTAATGTAACACACACCCATACAATGCGCACCACCCCGTGATGTTTTTCTCACTCCTACTAGTGAATCTAATGTAACACACACCCATACAATGCGCACCACCCCGTGATGTTTTTCTCACTCCTACTAGTGAATCTAATGTAACACACACCCATACAATGCGCACCACCCCGTGCTGTTTTTCTCACTCCTACTAGTGAATCTAATGTAACACACACCCATACAATGCGCACCACCCCGTGATGTTTTTCTCACTCCTACTAGTGAATCTAATGTGACACACACCCATACAATGCGCACCACCCCGTGATGTTTTTCTCACTCCTACTAGTGAATGTAATGTAACACACCCATACAATGCGCACCACCCCGTGATGTTTTTCTCACTCCTACTAGTGAATGTAATGTAACACACCCATACAATGCGCACCACCCCGTGATGTTTTTCTCACTCCTACTAGTGAATGTAATGTAACACACACCCATACAATGCGCACCACCCCGCGATGTTTTTCTCACTCCTACTAGTGAATCTAATGTAACACACAACCATACAAAGCGCACCACCCCGTTATGTTTTTCTCACTCCTACTAGTGAATCCAATGTAACACACACCCATACAATGCGCACCACCCCGTGATGTTTTTCTCACTCCTACTAGTGAATGTAATGTAACACACCCATACAATGCGCACCACCCCGTGATGTTTTTCTCACTCCCACTAGTGAATCCAATGTGACACACACCCATACAATGCGCACCACCCCGTGATGTTTTTCTCACTCCTACTAGTGAATGTAATGTAACACACACCCATACAATGCGCACCACCCCGTGATGTTTTTCTCACTCCTTCTAATGAATGTAATGTAACACACACCCTTACAATGCGCACCACCCCGTGATGTTTTTCTCACTCCTACTAGTGCATGTAATGTAACACACCCATACAATGCGCACCACCCCGTGATGTTTTTCTCACTCCTACTAGTGAATGTAATGTAACACATATCCATACAATGCGCACCACCCCGTGATGTTTTTCTCACTCCTACTAGTGAATCCAATGTGACACACACCCATACAATGCGCACCACCCCGTGATGTTTTTCTCACTCCTACTAGTGAATCCAATGTGACACACACCCATACAATGCGCACCACCCCGTGATGTTTTTCGCACTCCTACTAGTGAATCTAATGTTACACACACCCATACAATACGCACCACCCCGTGATGTTTTTCTCACTCCTACTAGTGAATCCAATGTAACACACACCCACACAATGCGCACCACCCCGTGATGTTTTTCTCACTCCTACTAGTGAATCCAATGTAACACACACCCATACAATGCGCACCAACCCGTTATGTTTTTCTCACTCCCACTAGTGAATCCAATGTAACACACACCCATACAATGCGCACCACCCCGTGATGTTTTTCTCACTCCTACTAGTGAATCTAATGTGACACACACCCATACAATGCGCACCACCCCATGATGTTTTTCTCACTCCTACTAGTGAATGTAATGTAACACACACCCATACAATGCGCACCACCCCGTGATGTTTTTCTCACTCCTACTAGTGAATGTAATGTAACACACACCCATACAATGCGCACCACCCCGTGATGTTTTTCTCACTCCTACTAGTGAATCTAATGTAACACACACCCATACAATGCGCACCACCCCGTGATGTTTTTCTCACTCCTACTAGTGAATCTAATGTAACACACACCCATACAATGCGCACCACCCCGTGATGTTTTTCTCACTCCTACTAGTGAATCTAATGTAACACACACCCATACAATGCGCACCACCCCGTGCTGTTTTTCTCACTCCTACTAGTGAATCTAATGTAACACACACCCATACAATGCGCACCACCCGGTGATGTTTTTCTCACTCCTATTAGTGAATCTAATGTAACACACACCCATACAATGCGCACCACCCCGTGATGTTTTTCTCACTCCTACTAGTGAATCTAATGTAACACACACCCATACAATGCGCACCACACCGTGATGTTTTTCTCACTCCCACTAGTGAATCTAATGTAACACACACCCATACAATGCGCACCACCCCGTGATGTTTTTCTCACTCCCACTAGTGAATCTAATGTAAAACACACCCATACAATGCGCAACACCCCATGATGTTTTTCTCACTCCCACTAGTGAATCTAATGTAACACACACCCATACAATGCGCACCACACCGTGATGTTTTTCTCACTCCCACTAGTGAATCTAATGTAACAGACACCCATACAATGCGCACCACCCCGTGATGTTTTTCTCACTCCCACTAGTGAATCTAATGTAACACACACCCATACAATGCGCACCACCCCGTGATGTTTTTCTCACTCCCACTAGTGAATCCAATGTAACACACACCCATACAATGCGCACCACCCGTGATGTTTTTCTCACTCCTACTAGTGAATCCAATGTAACACACACCCATACAATGCGCACCACCCCGTTATGTTTTTCTCACTCCCACTAGTGAATCCAATGTAACACACACCCATACAATGCGCACCACCCCGTGATGTTTTTCTCACTCCTACTAGTGAATCTAATGTGACACACACCCATACAATGCGCACCACCCCGTGATGTTTTTCTCACTCCTACTAGTGAATGTAATGTAACACACACCCATACAATGCGCACCACCCCGTGATGTTTTTCTCACTCCTACTAGTGAATGTAATGTAACACACACCCATACAATGCGCACCACCCCGTGATGTTTTTCTCACTCCTACTAGTGAATCTAATGTAACACACACCCATACAATGCGCACCACCCCGTGCTGTTTTTCTCACTCCTACCAGTGAATCTAATGTAACACACACCCAAACAATGCGCACCACCCGGTGATGTTTTTCTCACTCCTATTAGTGAATCTAATGTAACACACACCCATACAATGCGCACCACCCCGTGATGTTTTTCTCACTCCTACTAGTGAATCTAATGTAACACACACCCATACAATGCGCACCACACCGTGATGTTTTTCTCACTCCCACTAGTGAATCTAATGTAACACATACCCATACAATGCGCACCACCCCGTGATGTTTTTCTCACTCCCACTAGTGAATCTAATGTAACACACACCCATACAATGCGCAACACCCCATGATGTTTTTCTCACTCCCACTAGTGAATCTAATGTAACACACACCCATACAATGCGCACCACCCCGTGATGTTTTTCTCACTCCTACTAGTGCATGTAATGTAACACACCCATACAATGCGCACCACCCCGTGATGTTTTTCTCACTCCTACTAGTGAATGTAATGTAACACATACCCATACAATGCGCACCACCCGGTGATGTTTTTCTCACTCCTACTAGTGAATCCAATGTGACACACACCCATACAATGCGCACCACCCCGTGATGTTTTTCTCACTCCTACTAGTGAATCTAATGTGACACACACCCATACAATGCGCACCACCCCGTGATGTTTTTCTCACTCCTACTAGTGAATCTAATGTAACACACACCCATACAATGCGCACCACCCCGTGATGTTTTTCTCACTCCTACTAGTGAATCTAATGTAACACACACCCATACAATGCGCACCACCCCGTGATGTTTTTCTCACTCCTACTAGTGAATCTAATGTAACACACACCCATACAATGCGCACCACCCCGTGCTGTTTTTCTCACTCCTACTAGTGAATCTAATGTAACACACACCCATACAATGCGCACCACCCCGTGATGTTTTTCTCACTCCTACTAGTGAATCTAATGTGACACACACCCATACAATGCGCACCACCCCGTGATGTTTTTCTCACTCCTACTAGTGAATGTAATGTAACACACCCATACAATGCGCACCACCCCGTGATGTTTTTCTCACTCCTACTAGTGAATGTAATGTAACACACCCATACAATGCGCACCACCCCGTGATGTTTTTCTCACTCCTACTAGTGAATGTAATGTAACACACACCCATACAATGCGCACCACCCCGCGATGTTTTTCTCACTCCTACTAGTGAATCTAATGTAACACACAACCATACAAAGCGCACCACCCCGTTATGTTTTTCTCACTCCTACTAGTGAATCCAATGTAACACACACCCATACAATGCGCACCACCCCGTGATGTTTTTCTCACTCCTACTAGTGAATGTAATGTAACACACCCATACAATGCGCACCACCCCGTGATGTTTTTCTCACTCCCACTAGTGAATCCAATGTGACACACACCCATACAATGCGCACCACCCCGTGATGTTTTTCTCACTCCTACTAGTGAATGTAATGTAACACACACCCATACAATGCGCACCACCCCGTGATGTTTTTCTCACTCCTTCTAATGAATGTAATGTAACACACACCCTTACAATGCGCACCACCCCGTGATGTTTTTCTCACTCCTACTAGTGCATGTAATGTAACACACCCATACAATGCGCACCACCCCGTGATGTTTTTCTCACTCCTACTAGTGAATGTAATGTAACACATATCCATACAATGCGCACCACCCCGTGATGTTTTTCTCACTCCTACTAGTGAATCCAATGTGACACACACCCATACAATGCGCACCACCCCGTGATGTTTTTCTCACTCCTACTAGTGAATCCAATGTGACACACACCCATACAATGCGCACCACCCCGTGATGTTTTTCGCACTCCTACTAGTGAATCTAATGTTACACACACCCATACAATACGCACCACCCCGTGATGTTTTTCTCACTCCTACTAGTGAATCCAATGTAACACACACCCACACAATGCGCACCACCCCGTGATGTTTTTCTCACTCCTACTAGTGAATCCAATGTAACACACACCCATACAATGCGCACCACCCCGTTATGTTTTTCTCACTCCCACTAGTGAATCCAATGTAACACACACCCATACAATGCGCACCACCCCGTGATGTTTTTCTCACTCCTACTAGTGAATCTAATGTGACACACACCCATACAATGCGCACCACCCCATGATGTTTTTCTCACTCCTACTAGTGAATGTAATGTAACACACACCCATACAATGCGCACCACCCCGTGATGTTTTTCTCACTCCTACTAGTGAATGTAATGTAACACACACCCATACAATGCGCACCACCCCGTGATGTTTTTCTCACTCCTACTAGTGAATCTAATGTAACACACACCCATACAATGCGCACCACCCCGTGATGTTTTTCTCACTCCTACTAGTGAATCTAATGTAACACACACCCATACAATGCGCACCACCCCGTGATGTTTTTCTCACTCCTACTAGTGAATCTAATGTAACACACACCCATACAATGCGCACCACCCCGTGCTGTTTTTCTCACTCCTACTAGTGAATCTAATGTAACACACACCCATACAATGCGCACCACCCGGTGATGTTTTTCTCACTCCTATTAGTGAATCTAATGTAACACACACCCATACAATGCGCACCACCCCGTGATGTTTTTCTCACTCCTACTAGTGAATGTAATGTAACACACACCCATACAATGCGCACCACACCGTGATGTTTTTCTCACTCCCACTAGTGAATCTAATGTAACACACACCCATACAATGCGCACCACCCCGTGATGTTTTTCTCACTCCCACTAGTGAATCTAATGTAACACACACCCATACAATGCGCAACACCCCATGATGTTTTTCTCACTCCCACTAGTGAATCTAATGTAACACACACCCATACAATGCGCACCACACCGTGATGTTTTTCTCACTCCCACTAGTGAATCTAATGTAACAGACACCCATACAATGCGCACCACCCCGTGATGTTTTTCTCACTCCCACTAGTGAATCTAATGTAACACACACCCATACAATGCGCACCACCCCGTGATGTTTTTCTCACTCCCACTAGTGAATCCAATGTAGCACACACCCATACAATGCGCACCACCCCGTGATGTTTTTCTCACTCCTACTAGTGAATCCAATGTAACACACACCCATACAATGCGCACCACCCCGTTATGTTTTTCTCACTCCCACTAGTGAATCCAATGTAACACACACCCATACAATGCGCACCACCCCGTGATGTTTTTCTCACTCCTACTAGTGAATCTAATGTGACACACACCCATACAATGCGCACCACCCCGTGATGTTTTTCTCACTCCTACTAGTGAATGTAATGTAACACACACCCATACAATGCGCACCACCCCGTGATGTTTTTCTCACTCCTACTAGTGAATGTAATGTAACACACACCCATACAATGCGCACCACCCCGTGATGTTTTTCTCACTCCTACTAGTGAATCTAATGTAACACACACCCATACAATGCGCACCACCCCGTGCTGTTTTTCTCACTCCTACCAGTGAATCTAATGTAACACACACCCAAACAATGCGCACCACCCGGTGATGTTTTTCTCACTCCTATTAGTGAATCTAATGTAACACACACCCATACAATGCGCACCACCCCGTGATGTTTTTCTCACTCCTACTAGTGAATCTAATGTAACACACACCCATACAATGCGCACCACACCGTGATGTTTTTCTCACTCCCACTAGTGAATCTAATGTAACACATACCCATACAATGCGCACCACCCCGTGATGTTTTTCTCACTCCCACTAGTGAATCTAATGTAACACACACCCATACAATGCGCAACACCCCATGATGTTTTTCTCACTCCCACTAGTGAATCTAATGTAACACACACCCATACAATGCGCACCACCCCGTGATGTTTTTCTCACTCCTACTAGTGCATGTAATGTAACACACCCATACAATGCGCACCACCCCGTGATGTTTTTCTCACTCCTACTAGTGAATGTAATGTAACACATACCCATACAATGCGCACCACCCGGTGATGTTTTTCTCACTCCTACTAGTGAATCCAATGTGACACACACCCATACAATGCGCACCACCCCGTGATGTTTTTCTCACTCCTACTAGTGAATCTAATGTGACACACACCCATACAATGCGCACCACCCCGTGATGTTTTTCTCACTCCTACTAGTGAATCTAATGTAACACACACCCATACAATGCGCACCACCCCGTGATGTTTTTCTCACTCCTACTAGTGAATCTAATGTAACACACACCCATACAATGCGCACCACCCCGTGATGTTTTTCTCACTCCTACTAGTGAATCTAATGTAACACACACCCATACAATGCGCACCACCCCGTGCTGTTTTTCTCACTCCTACTAGTGAATCTAATGTAACACACACCCATACAATGCGCACCACCCCGTGATGTTTTTCTCACTCCTACTAGTGAATCTAATGTGACACACACCCATACAATGCGCACCACCCCGTGATGTTTTTCTCACTCCTACTAGTGAATGTAATGTAACACACCCATACAATGCGCACCACCCCGTGATGTTTTTCTCACTCCTACTAGTGAATGTAATGTAACACACCCATACAATGCGCACCACCCCGTGATGTTTTTCTCACTCCTACTAGTGAATGTAATGTAACACACACCCATACAATGCGCACCACCCCGCGATGTTTTTCTCACTCCTACTAGTGAATCTAATGTAACACACAACCATAGAAAGCGCACCACCCCGTTAAGTTTTTCTCACTCCTACTAGTGAATCCAATGTAACACACACCCATACAATGCGCACCACCCCGTGATGTTTTTCTCACTCCTACTAGTGAATGTAATGTAACACACCCATACAATGCGCACCACCCCGTGATGTTTTTCTCACTCCCACTAGTGAATCCAATGTGACACACACCCATACAATGCGCACCACCCCGTGATGTTTTTCTCACTCCTACTAGTGAATGTAATGTAACACACACCCATACAATGCGCACCACCCCGTGATGTTTTTCTCACTCCTTCTAATGAATGTAATGTAACACACACCCTTACAATGCGCACCACCCCGTGATGTTTTTCTCACTCCTACTAGTGCATGTAATGTAACACACCCATACAATGCGCACCACCCCGTGATGTTTTTCTCACTCCTACTAGTGAATGTAATGTAACACATATCCATACAATGCGCACCACCCCGTGATGTTTTTCTCACTCCTACTAGTGAATCCAATGTGACACACACCCATACAATGCGCACCACCCCGTGATGTTTTTCTCACTCCTACTAGTGAATCCAATGTGACACACACCCATACAATGCGCACCACCCCGTGATGTTTTTCGCACTCCTACTAGTGAATCAAATGTTACACACACCCATACAATACGCACCACCCCGTGATGTTTTTCTCACTCCTACTAGTGAATCCAATGTAACACACACCCACACAATGCGCACCACCCCGTGATGTTTTTCTCACTCCTACTAGTGAATCCAATGTAACACACACCCATACAATGCGCACCACCCCGTTATGTTTTTCTCACTCCCACTAGTGAATCCAATGTAACACACACCCATACAATGCGCACCACCCCGTGATGTTTTTCTCACTCCTACTAGTGAATCTAATGTGACACACACCCATACAATGCGCACCACCCCATGATGTTTTTCTCACTCCTACTAGTGAATGTAATGTAACACACACCCATACAATGCGCACCACCCCGTGATGTTTTTCTCACTCCTACTAGTGAATGTAATGTAACACACACCCATACAATGCGCACCACCCCGTGATGTTTTTCTCACTCCTACTAGTGAATCTAATGTAACACACACCCATACAATGCGCACCACCCCGTGATGTTTTTCTCACTCCTACTAGTGAATCTAATGTAACACACACCCATACAATGCGCACCACCCCGTGATGTTTTTCTCACTCCTACTAGTGAATCTAATGTAACACACACCCATACAATGCGCACCACCCCGTGCTGTTTTTCTCACTCCTACTAGTGAATCTAATGTAACACACACCCATACAATGCGCACCACCCGGTGATGTTTTTCTCACTCCTATTAGTGAATCTAATGTAACACACACCCATACAATGCGCACCACCCCGTGATGTTTTTCTCACTCCTACTAGTGAATCTAATGTAACACACACCCATACAATGCGCACCACACCGTGATGTTTTTCTCACTCCCACTAGTGAATCTAATGTAACACACACCCATACAATGCGCACCACCCCGTGATGTTTTTCTCACTCCCACTAGTGAATCTAATGTAACACACACCCATACAATGCGCAACACCCCGTGATGTTTTTCTCACTCCCACTAGTGAATCTAATGTAACACACACCCATACAATGCGCACCACACCGTGATGTTTTTCTCACTCCCACTAGTGAATCTAATGTAACAGACACCCATACAATGCGCACCACCCCGTGATGTTTTTCTCACTCCCACTAGTGAATCTAATGTAACACACACCCATACAATGCGCACCACCCCGTGATGTTTTTCTCACTCCCACTAGTGAATCCAATGTAACACACACCCATACAATGCGCACCACCCCGTGATGTTTTTCTCACTCCTACTAGTGAATCCAATGTAACACACACCCATACAATGCGCACCACCCCGTTATGTTTTTCTCACTCCCACTAGTGAATCCAATGTAACACACACCCATACAATGCGCACCACCCCGTGATGTTTTTCTCACTCCTACTAGTGAATCTAATGTGACACACACCCATACAATGCGCACCACCCCGTGATGTTTTTCTCACTCCTACTAGTGAATGTAATGTGACACACACCCATACAATGCGCACCACCCCGTGATGTTTTTCTCACTCCTACTAGTGAATGTAATGTAACACACACCCATACAATGCGCACCACCCCGTGATGTTTTTCTCACTCCTACTAGTGAATCTAATGTAACACACACCCATACAATGCGCACCACCCCGTGCTGTTTTTCTCACTCCTACCAGTGAATCTAATGTAACACACACCCAAACAATGCGCACCACCCGGTGATGTTTTTCTCACTCCTATTAGTGAATCTAATGTAACACACACCCATACAATGCGCACCACCCCGTGATGTTTTTCTCACTCCTACTAGTGAATCTAATGTAACACACACCCATACAATGCGCACCACACCGTGATGTTTTTCTCACTCCCACTAGTGAATCTAATGTAACACATACCCATACAATGCGCACCACCCCGTGATGTTTTTCTCACTCCCACTAGTGAATCTAATGTAACACACACCCATACAATGCGCAACACCCCATGATGTTTTTCTCACTCCCACTAGTGAATCTAATGTAACACACACCCATACAATGCGCACCACACCGTGATGTTTTTCTCACTCCCACTAGTGAATCTAATGTATCAGACACCCATACAATGCGCACCACCCCGTGATGTATTTCTCACTCCCACTAGTGAATCTAATGTAACACACACCCATACAATGCGCACCACCCCGTGATGTTTTTCTCACTCCCACTAGTGAATCCAATGTAACACACACCCATACAATGCGCACCACCCCGTGATGTTTTTCTCACTCCCACTAGTGAATCCAATGTGACACACACCCATACAATGCGCACCACCCCGTGATGTTTTTCTCACTCCCACTAGTGAATCCAATGTGACACACACCAATACAATGCGCACCACCCCGTGATGTTTTTCTCACTCCTACTAATGAATCCAATGTGACACACACCCATACAATGCGCACCACCCCGTGATGTTTTTCTCACTCCTACTAGTGCATGTAATGTAACACACCCATACAATGCGCACCACCCCTTGATGTTTTTCTCACTCCTACTAGTGAATGTAATGTAACACACACCCATACAATGCGCACCACCCCGTGATGTTTTTCTCACTCCTACTAGTGAATCTAATGTAACACACAACCATACAATGCGCACCACCCCGTGATGTTTTTCTCACTCCTACTAGTGAATCTAATGTAACACACACCCATACAATGCGCACCACCCCGTGATGTTTTTCTCACTCCTACTGGTGAATCTAATGTAACACACACCCATACAATGCGCACCACCCCGTGATGTTTTTCTCACTCCCACTGGTGAATCTAATGTAACACACACCCATACAATGCGCACCACCCGTGATGTTTTTCTCACTCCCACTAGTGAATCTAATGTAACACACACCCATACAATGCGCACCACCCCGTGATGTTTTTCTCACTCCCACTAGTGAATCCAATGTAACACACACCCATACAATGCGCACCACCCCGTGATATTTTTCTCACACCTACTAGTGAATCCAATGTAACACACACCCATACAATGCGCACCACCCCGTGATGTTTTTCTCACTCCTACTAGTGAATCTAATGTAACACACACCCATACAATGCGCACCACCCCGTGATGTTTTTCTCACTCCCACTAGTGAATCCAATGTAACACACACCCATACAATGCGCACCACCCCGTTATGTTTTTCTCACTCCTACTAGTGTATCCAATGTAACACACACCCATACAATGCGCACCACCCCGTGATGTTTTTCTCACTCCTACTAGTGAATCCAATGTAACACACCCATACAATGCGCACCACCCCGTGATGTTTTTCTCACTCCTACTAGTGAATGTAATGTAACACATACCCATACAATGCGCACCACCCCGTGATGTTTTTCTCACTCCTACTAGTGAATCCAATGTGACACACACCCATACAATGCGCACCACCCCGTGATGTTTTTCTCACTCCTACTAGTGAATCCAATGTGACACACACCCATACAATGCGCACCACCCCGTGATGTTTTTCTCACTCCCACTAGTGAATCTAATGTTACACACACCCATACAATACGCACCACCCCGTGATGTTTTTCTCACTCCTACTAGTGAATCCAATGTAACACACACCCATACAATGCGCACCACCCCGTGATGTTTTTCTCACTCCTACTAGTGAATCCAATGTAACACACACCCTTACAATGCGCACCACCCCGTTATGTTTTTCTCACTCCCACTAGTGAATCCAATGTAACACACACCCATACAATGCGCACCACCCCGTGATGTTTTTCTCACTCCTACTAGTGAATCTAATGTGACACACACCCATACAATGCGCACCACCCCGTGATGTTTTTCTCACTCCTACTAGTGAATGTAATGTAACACACACCCATACAATGCGCACCACCCCGTGATGTTTTTCTCACTCCTACTAGTGAATGTAATGTAACACACACCCATACAATGCGCACCACACCGTGATGTTTTTCTCACTCCTACTAGTGAATCTAATGTAACACACACCCATACAATGCGCACCACCCCGTGATGTTTTTCTCACTCCTACTAGTGAATCTAATGTAACACACACCCATACAATGCGCACCACCCCGTGATGTTTTTCTCACTCCTACTAGTGAATCTAATGTAACACACACCCATACAATGCGCACCACCCCGTGCTGTTTTTCTCACTCCTACTAGTGAATCTAATGTAACACACACCCATACAATGCGCACCACCCGGTGATGTTTTTCTCACTCCTATTAGTGAATCTAATGTAACACACACCCATACAATGCGCACCACCCCGTGATGTTTTTCTCACTCCTACTAGTGAATCTAATGTAACACACACCCATACAATGCGCACCACACCGTGATGTTTTTCTCACTCCCTCTAGCGAATCTAATGTAACACACACCCATACAATGCGCACCACCCCGTGATGTTTTTCTCACTCCCACTAGTGAATCTAATGTAACACACACCCATACAATGCGCAACACCCCATGATGTTTTTCTCACTCCCACTAGTGAATCTAATGTAACACACACCCATAAAATGCGCACCACACCGTGATGTTTTTCTCACTCCCACTAGTGAATCTAATGTAACAGACACCCATACAATGCGCACCACCCCGTGATGTTTTTCTCACTCCCACTAGTGAATCTAATGTAACACACACCCATACAATGCGCACCACCCCGTGATGTTTTTCTCACTCCCACTAGTGAATCCAATGTAACACACACCCATACAATGCGCACCACCCCGTGATGTTTTTCTCACTCCCACTAGTGAATCCAATGTGACACACACCCATACAATGCGCACCACCCCGTGATGTTTTTCTCACTCCCACTAGTGAATGCAATGTGACACACACCAATACAATGCGCACCACTCCGTGATGTTTTTCTCACTCCTACTAATGAATCCAATGTGACACACACCCATACAATGCGCACCACCCCGTGATGTTTTTCTCACTCCTACTAGTGAATGTAATGTAACACACACCCATACAATGCGCACCACCCCGTGATGTTTTTCTCACTCCTTCTAGTGAATGTAATGTAACACACACCCATACAATGCGCACCACCCCGTGATGTTTTTCTCACTCCTACTAGTGAATCTAATGTAACACACAACCATACAATGCGCACCACCCCGTGATGTTTTTCTCACTCCTACTAGTGAATCTAATGTAACACACACCCGTACAATGCGCACCACCCCGTGATGTTTTTCTCACTCCTACTACTGAATCTAATGTAACACACACCCATACAATGCGCACCACCCCGTGATGTTTTTCTCATTCCTACTAGTGAATCTAATGTGACACACACCCATACAATGCGCACCACCCCGTGATGTTTTTCTCACTCCTACTAGTGAATCTAATGTGACACACACCCATACAATGCGCACCACCCCGTGATGTTTTTCTCACTCCTACTAGTGAATCTAATGTGACACACACCCATACAATGCGCACCACCCCGTGATGTTTTTCTCACTCCTACTAGTGAATCTAATGTAACACACACCCATACAATGCGCACCACCCCGTGATGTTTTTCTCACTCCTACTAGTGCATGTAATGTAACACACCCATACAATGCGCACCACCCCGTGATGTTTTTCTCACTCCTACTAGTGAATGTAATGTAACACACACCCATACAATGCGCACCACCCCGTGATGTTTTTCTCACTCCTACTAGTGAATCTAATGTAACACACACCCATACAATGCGCACCACTCCGTGATGTTTTTCTCACTCCTACTAGTGAATCTAATGTAACACACACCCATACAATGCGCACCACCCCGTGATGTTTTTCTCACTCCTACTGGTGAATCTAATGTAACACACACCCATACAATGCGCACCACCCCGTGATGTTTTTCTCACTCCCACTGGTGAATCTAATGTAACACACACCCATACAATGCGCACCACCCCGTGATGTTTTTCTCACTCCCACTAGTGAATCTAATGTAACACACACCCATACAATGCGCACCACCCCGTGATGTTTTTCTCACTCCTACTAGTGAATCTAATGTAACACACACCCATACAATGCGCACCACACCGTGATGTTTTTCTCACTCCCTCTAGTGAATCTAATGTAACACACACCCATACAATGCGCACCACCCCGTGATGTTTTTCTCACTCCCACTAGTGAATCTAATGTAACACACACCCATACAATGCGCAACACCCCATGATGTTTTTCTCACTCCCACTAGTGAATCTAATGTAACACACACCCATACAATGCGCACCACACCGTGATGTTTTTCTCACTCCCACTAGTGAATCTAATGTAACAGACACCCATACAATGCGCACCACCCCGTGATGTTTTTCTCACTCCCACTAGTGAATCTAATGTAACACACACCCATACAATGCGCACCACCCCGTGATGTTTTTGTCACTCCCACTAGTGAATCCAATGTAACACACACCCATACAATGCGCACCACCCCGTGATGTTTTTCTCACTCCCACTAGTGAATCCAATGTGACACACACCCATACAATGCGCACCACCCCGTGATGTTTTTCTCACTCCCACTAGTGAATGCAATGTGACACACACCAATACAATGCGCACCACTCCGTGATGTTTTTCTCACTCCTACTAATGAATCCAATGTGACACACACCCATACAATGCGCACCACCCCGTGATGTTTTTCTCACTCCTACTAGTGAATGTAATGTAACACACACCCATACAATGCGCACCACCCCGTGATGTTTTTCTCACTCCTTCTAGTGAATGTAATGTAACACACACCCATACAATGCGCACCACCCCGTGATGTTTTTCTCACTCCTACTAGTGAATCTAATGTAACACACAACCATACAATGCGCACCACCCCGTGATGTTTTTCTCACTCCTACTAGTGAATCTAATGTAACACACACCCATACAATGCGCACCACCCCGTGATGTTTTTCTCACTCCTACTACTGAATCTAATGTAACACACACCCATACAATGCGCACCACCCCGTGATGTTTTTCTCACTCCTACTAGTGAATCTAATGTGACACACACCCATACAATGCGCACCACCCCGTGATGTTTTTCTCACTCCTACTAGTGAATCTAATGTGACACACACCCATACAATGCGCACCACCCCGTGATGTTTTTCTCACTCCTACTAGTGAATCTAATGTGACACACACCCATACAATGCGCACCACCCCGTGATGTTTTTCTCACTCCTACTAGTGAATCTAATGTAACACACACCCATACAATGCGCACCACCCCGTGATGTTTTTCTCACTCCTACTAGTGCATGTAATGTAACACACCCATACAATGCGCACCACCCCGTGATGTTTTTCTCACTCCTACTAGTGAATGTAATGTAACACACACCCATACAATGCGCACCACCCCGTGATGTTTTTCTCACTCCTACTAGTGAATCTAATGTAACACACAACCATACAATGCGCACCACCCCGTGATGTTTTTCTCACTCCTACTAGTGAATCTAATGTAACACACACCCATACAATGCGCACCACCCCGTGATGTTTTTCTCACTCCTACTGGTGAATCTAATGTAACACACACCCATACAATGCGCACCACCCCGTGATGTTTTTCTCACTCCCACTGGTGAATCTAATGTAACACACACCCATACAATGCGCACCACCCCGTGATGTTTTTCTCACTCCCACTAGTGAATCTAATGTAACACACACCCATACAATGCGCACCACCCCGTGATGTTTTTCTCACTCCTACTAGTGAATCTAATGTGACACACACCCATACAATGCGCACCACCCCGTGATGTTTTTCTCACTCCTACTAGTGAATGTAATGTAACACACCCATACAATGCGCACCACCCCGTGATGCTTTTCTCACTCCTACTAGTGAATGTAATGTAACACACACCCATACAATGCGCACCACCCCGTGATGTTTTTCTCACTCCTACTAGTGAATGTAATGTAACACACACGCATACAATGCGCACCACACCGTGATGTTTTTCTCACTCCTACTAGTGAATCTAATGTAACACACAACCATACAATGCGCACCACTCCGTGATGTTTTTCTCATTCCTACTAGTGAATCTAATGTAACACACACCCATACAATGCGCACCACTCCGTGATGTTTTTCTCACTCCTACTAGTGAATCTAATGTAACACACACCCATACAATGCGCACCACCCCGTGATGTTTTTCTCACTCCTACTAGTGAACCTAATGTAACACACACCCATACAATGCGCACCACCCCGTGATGTTTTTCTCACTCCCACTAGTGAATCTAATGTAACACACACCCATACAATGCGCACCACCCCGTGATGTTTTTCTCACTCCTACTAGTGAATCTAATGTAACACACAACCATACAATACGCACCACCCCGTGATGTTTTTCTCACTCCTACTAGTGAATCCAATGTGACACACACCCATACAATGCGCACCACCCCGTGATGTTTTTCTCACTCCTACTAGTGAATCCAATGTGACACACACCCATACAATGCGCACCACCCCGTGATGTTTTTCTCACTCCTACTAGTGAATCTAATGTGACACACACCCATACAATGCGCACCACCCCGTGATGTTTTTCTCACTCCTACTAGTGAATGTAATGTGACACACACCCATACAATGCGCACCACCCCGTGATGTTTTTCTCACTCCTACTAGTGAATCCAATGTAACACACACCCATACAATGCGCACCACCCCGTGATGTTTTTCTCACTCCTACTAGTGAATCCAATGTAACACCCACCCTTACAATGCGCACCACCCCGTTATGTTTTTCTCACTCCCACTAGTGAATCCAATGTAACACACACCCATACAATGCGCACCACCCCGTGATGTTTTTCTCACTCCTACTAGTGAATCCAATGTGACACACACCCATACAATGCGCACCACCCCGTGATGTTTTTCTCACTCCTACTAGTGAATGTAATGTAACACACACCCATACAATGCGCACCACCCCGTGATGTTTTTCTCACTCCTACTAGTGAATGTAATGTAACACACACCCATACAATGCGCACCACACCGTGATGTTTTTCTCACTCCTACTAGTGAATTTAATGTAACACGCACCCATACAATGCGCACCACCCCGTGATGTTTTTCTCACTCCTACTAGTGAATGTAATGTAACACGCACCCATACAATGCGCACCACCCCGTGAAGTTTTTCTCACTCCCACTAGTGAATGTAATGTAACACGCACCCATACAATGCGCACCACAACGTGATGTTTTTCTCACTCCCACTAGTGAATCTAATGTAACACACACCCATACAATGCGCACCACCCCGTGATGTTTTTCTCACTCCCACTAGTGAATCTAATGTAACACACACCCATACAATGCGCACCACCCCGTGATGTTTTTCTCACTCCCACTAGTGAATGTAATGTAACACACACCCATACAATGCGCACCACCCCGTGATGTTTTTCTCACTCCTACTAGTGAATCTAATGTAACACACACCCATACAATGCGCACCACCCCGTGATGTTTTTCTCACTCCTACTAGTGAATCTAATGTGACACACACCCATACAATGCGCACCACCCCGTGATGTTTTTCTCACTCCTACTAGTGAATCTAATGTAACACACAACCATACAATGCGCACCACCCCGTGATGTTTTTCTCACTCCTACTAGTGAATCTAATGTAACACACACCCATACAATGCGCACCACCCGGTGATGTTTTTCTCACTCCTATTAGTGAATCTAATGTAACACACACCCATACAATGCGCACCACCCCGTGATGTTTTTCTCACTCCCACTAGTGAATCTAATGTAACACACACCCATACAATGCGCACCACACCGTGATGTTTTTCTCACTCCCACTAGTGAATCTAATGTAACACACACCCATACAATGCGCACCACCCCGTGATGTTTTTCTCACTCCCACTAGTGAAAATAATGTAACACACACCCATACAATGCGCACCACCCCGTGATGTTTTTCTCACTCCCACTAGTGAATCTAATGTAACACACACCCATACAATGCGCACCACCCCGTGATGTTTTTCTCACTCCTACTAGTGAATCCAATGTAACACACACCCATACAATGCGCACCACCCCGTGATGTTTTTCTCACTCCTACTAGTGAATCCAATGTAACACACCCATACAATGCGCACCACCCCGTGATGTTTTTCTCACTCCTACTAGTGAATCCAATGTGACACACACCCATACAATGCGCACCACCCCGTGATGTTTTTCTCACTCCTACTAGTGAATGTAATGTAACACACCCCTATACAATGCGCACCACCCCGTGATGCTTTTCTCACTCCTACTAGTGAATGTAATGTAACACACACCCATACAATGCGCACCACCCCGTGATGTTTTTCTCACTCCTACTAGTGAATGTAATGTAACACACACCCATACAATGCGCACCACCCCGTGATGTTTTTCTCACTCCTACTAGTGAATCTAATGTAACACACACCCATACAATGCGCACCACCCGGTGATGTTTTTCTCACTCCTATTAGTGAATCTAATGTAACACACACCCATACAATGCGCACCACCCCGTGATGTTTTTCTCACTCCTACTAGTGAATCTAATGTAACACACACCCATACAATGCGCACCACACCGTGATGTTTTTCTCAATCCCACTAGTGAATCTAATGTAACACACACCCATACAATGCGCACCACCCCGTGATGTTTTTCTCACTCCCACTAGTGAAAATAATGTAACACACACCCATACAATGCGCACCACCCCGTGATGTTTTTCTCACTCCCACTAGTGAATCTAATGTAACACACACCCATACAATGCGCACCACCCCGTGATGTTTTTCTCACTCCTACTAGTGAATCCAATGTAACACACACCCATACAATGCGCACCACCCCGTGATGTTTTTCTCACTCCTACTAGTGAATCCAATGTAACACACCCATACAATGCGCACCACCCCGTGATGTTTTTCTCACTCCTACTAGTGAATCCAATGTGACACACACCCATACAATGCGCACCACACCGTGATGTTTTTCTCACTCCTACTAGTGAATGTAATGTAACACACACCCATACAATGCGCACCACCCCGTGATGCTTTTCTCACTCCTACTAGTGAATGTAATGTAACACACACCCATACAATGCGCACCACCCCGTGATGTTTTTCTCACTCCTACTAGTGAATGTAATGTAACACACACCCATACAATGCGCACCACACCGTGATGTTTTTCTCACTCCTACTAGTGAATCTAATGTAACACACAACCATACAATGCGCACCACCCCGTGATGTTTTTCTCACTCCTACTAGTGAATCTAATGTAACACACACCCATACAATGCGCACCACCCCGTGATGTTTTTCTCACTCCTACTAGTGAATCTAATGTAACACACACCCATACAATGCGCACCACCCCGTGATGTTTTTCTCACTCCTATCAGTGAATCTAATGTAACACACACCCATACAATGCGCACCACCCCGTGATGTTTTTCTCACTCCTACTAGTAAATCTAATGTAACACACACCCATACAATGCGCACCACCCCGTGATGTTTTTCTCACTCCCACTAATGAATCTAATGTAACACACACCCATACAATGCGCACAACCCCGTGATGTTTTTCTCACTCCCACTAGTGAATCTAATGTAACACACAACCATACAATACGCACCACCCCGTGATGTTTTTCTCACTCCTACTAGTGAATCCAATGTAACACACACCCATACAATGCGCACCACCCCGTGATGTTTTTCTCACTCCTACTAGTGAATCCAATGTGACACACACCCATACAATGCGCACCACCCCGTGATGTTTTTCTCACTCCTACTAGTGAATCCAATGTGACACACACCCATACAATGCGCACCACCCCGTGATGTTTTTCTCACTCCTACTAGTGAATCTAATGTGACACACACCCATACAATGCGCACCACCCCGTGATGTTTTTCTCACTCCTACTAGTGAATGTAATGTGACACGCACCCATACAATGCGCACCACCCCGTGATGTTTTTCTCACTCCTATTAGTGAATCTAATGTAACACGCACCCATACAATGCGCACCACCCCGTGATGTTTTTCTCACTCCCACTAGTGAATCTAATGTAACACACACCCGTACAATGCGCACCACCCCGTGATGTTTTTCTCACTCCCACTAGTGAATCTAATGTAACACACACCCGTACAATGCGCACCACCCCGTGATGTTTTTCTCACTCCCACTAGTGAATCTAATGTAACACACACCCATACAATGCGCACCACCCCGTGATGTTTTTCTCACTCCCACTAGTGAATCTAATGTAACACACACCCATACAATGCGCACCACCCCGTGATGTTTTTCTCACTCCCACTAGTGAATCTAATGTAACACACACCCATACAGTGCGCACCACCCCGTGATGATTTTCTCACTCCCACTAGTGAATCTAATGTAACACACACCCATACAATGCGCACCACACCGTGATGTTTTTCTCACTCCCACTAGTGAATCTAATGTAACAGACACCCATACAATGCGCACCACCCCGTGATGTTTTTCTCACTCCCACTAGTGAATCTAATGTAACACACACCCATACAATGCGCACCACCCCGTGATGTTTTTCTCACTCCTACTAGTGAATCCAATGTAACACACACCCTTACAATGCGCACCACCCCGTTATGTTTTTCTCACTCCCACTAGTGAATCCAATGTAACACACACCCATACAATGCGCACCACCCCGTGATGTTTTTCTCACTCCTACTAGTGAATCTAATGTGACACACACCCATACAATGCGCACCACCCCGTGATGTTTTTCTCACTCCTACTAGTGAATGTAATGTAACACACACCCATACAATGCGCACCACCCCGTGATGTTTTTCTCACTCCTACTAGTGAATGTAATGTAACACACACCCATACAATGCGCACCACACCGTGATGTTTTTCTCACTCCTACTAGTGAATCTAATGTAACACACACCCATACAATGCGCACCACCCCGTGATGTTTTTCTCACTCCTACTAGTGAATCTAATGTAACACACACCCATACAATGCGTACCACCCCGTGATGTTTTTCTCACTCCTACTAGTGAATCTAATGTAACACACACCCATACAATGCGCACCACCCCGTGCTGTTTTTCTCACTCCTACTAGTGAATCTAATGTAACACACACCCATACAATGCGCACCACCCGGTGATGTTTTTCTCACTCCTATTAGTGAATCTAATGTAACACACACCCATACAATGCGCACCACCCCGTGATGTTTTTCTCACTCCTACTAGTGAATCTAATGTAACACACACCCATACAATGCGCACCACACCGTGATGTTTTTCTCACTCCCTCTAGTGAATCTAATGTAACACACACCCATACAATGCGCACCACCCCGTGATGTTTTTCTCACTCCCACTAGTGAATCTAATGTAACACACACCCATACAATGCGCACCACCCCGTGATGTTTTTCTCACTCCTACTAGTGAATCCAATGTAACACACCCATACAATGCGCACCACCCCGTGATGTTTTTCTCACTCCTACTAGTGAATCCAATGTGACACACACCCATACAATGCGCACCACACCGTGATGTTTTTCTCACTCCTACTAGTGAATGTAATGTAACACACACCCATACAATGCGCACCACCCCGTGATGCTTTTCTCACTCCTACTAGTGAATGTAATGTAACACACACCCATACAATGCGCACCACCCCGTGATGTTTTTCTCACTCCTACTAGTGAATGTAATGTAACACACACCCATACAATGCGCACCACACCGTGATGTTTTTCTCACTCCTACTAGTGAATCTAATGTAACACACAACCATACAATGCGCACCACCCCGTGATGTTTTTCTCACTCCTACTAGTGAATCTAATGTAACACACACCCATACAATGCGCACCACCCCGTGATGTTTTTCTCACTCCTACTAGTGAATCTAATGTAACACACACCCATACAATGCGCACCACCCCGTGATGTTTTTCTCACTCCTATCAGTGAATCTAATGTAACACACACCCATACAATGCGCACCACCCCGTGATGTTTTTCTCACTCCTACTAGTAAATCTAATGTAACACACACCCATACAATGCGCACCACCCCGTGATGTTTTTCTCACTCCCACTAATGAATCTAATGTAACACACACCCATACAATGCGCACAACCCCGTGATGTTTTTCTCACTCCCACTAGTGAATCTAATGTAACACACAACCATACAATACGCACCACCCCGTGATGTTTTTCTCACTCCTACTAGTGAATCCAATGTAACACACACCCATACAATGCGCACCACCCCGTGATGTTTTTCTCACTCCTACTAGTGAATCCAATGTGACACACACCCATACAATGCGCACCACCCCGTGATGTTTTTCTCACTCCTACTAGTGAATCCAATGTGACACACACCCATACAATGCGCACCACCCCGTGATGTTTTTCTCACTCCTACTAGTGAATCTAATGTGACACACACCCATACAATGCGCACCACCCCGTGATGTTTTTCTCACTCCTACTAGTGAATGTAATGTGACACGCACCCATACAATGCGCACCACCCCGTGATGTTTTTCTCACTCCTATTAGTGAATCTAATGTAACACGCACCCATACAATGCGCACCACCCCGTGATGTTTTTCTCACTCCCACTAGTGAATCTAATGTAACACACACCCGTACAATGCGCACCACCCCGTGATGTTTTTCTCACTCCCACTAGTGAATCTAATGTAACACACACCCGTACAATGCGCACCACCCCGTGATGTTTTTCTCACTCCCACTAGTGAATCTAATGTAACACACACCCATACAATGCGCACCACCCCGTGATGTTTTTCTCACTCCCACTAGTGAATCTAATGTAACACACACCCATACAATGCGCACCACCCCGTGATGTTTTTCTCACTCCCACTAGTGAATCTAATGTAACACACACCCATACAATGCGCACCACCCCGTGATGATTTTCTCACTCCCACTAGTGAATCTAATGTAACACACACCCATACAATGCGCACCACACCGTGATGTTTTTCTCACTCCCACTAGTGAATCTAATGTAACAGACACCCATACAATGCGCACCACCCCGTGATGTTTTTCTCACTCCCACTAGTGAATCTAATGTAACACACACCCATACAATGCGCACCACCCCGTGATGTTTTTCTCACTCCTACTAGTGAATCCAATGTAACACACACCCTTACAATGCGCACCACCCCGTTATGTTTTTCTCACTCCCACTAGTGAATCCAATGTAACACACACCCATACAATGCGCACCACCCCGTGATGTTTTTCTCACTCCTACTAGTGAATCTAATGTGACACACACCCATACAATGCGCACCACCCCGTGATGTTTTTCTCACTCCTACTAGTGAATGTAATGTAACACACACCCATACAATGCGCACCACCCCGTGATGTTTTTCTCACTCCTACTAGTGAATGTAATGTAACACACACCCATACAATGCGCACCACACCGTGATGTTTTTCTCACTCCTACTAGTGAATCTAATGTAACACACACCCATACAATGCGCACCACCCCGTGATGTTTTTCTCACTCCTACTAGTGAATCTAATGTAACACACACCCATACAATGCGTACCACCCCGTGATGTTTTTCTCACTCCTACTAGTGAATCTAATGTAACACACACCCATACAATGCGCACCACCCCGTGCTGTTTTTCTCACTCCTACTAGTGAATCTAATGTAACACACACCCATACAATGCGCACCACCCGGTGATGTTTTTCTCACTCCTATTAGTGAATCTAATGTAACACACACCCATACAATGCGCACCACCCCGTGATGTTTTTCTCACTCCTACTAGTGAATCTAATGTAACACACACCCATACAATGCGCACCACACCGTGATGTTTTTCTCACTCCCTCTAGTGAATCTAATGTAACACACACCCATACAATGCGCACCACCCCGTGATGTTTTTCTCACTCCCACTAGTGAATCTAATGTAACACACACCCATACAATGCGCAACACCCCATGATGTTTTTCTCACTCCCACTAGTGAATCTAATGTAACACACACCCATACAATGCGCACCACACCGTGATGTTTTTCTCACTCCCACTAGTGAATCTAATGTAACAGACACCCATACAATGCGCACCACCCCGTGATGTTTTTCTCACTCCCACTAGTGAATCTAATGTAACACACACCCGTACAATGCGCACCACCCCGTGATGTTTTTCTCACTCCCACTAGTGAATCTAATGTAACACACACCCGTACAATGCGCACCACCCCGTGATGTTTTTCTCACTCCCACTAGTGAATCCAATGTGACACACACCCATACAATGCGCACCACCCCGTGATGTTTTTCTCACTCCTACTAGTGAATCCAAGGTGACACACACCCATACAATGCGCACCACCCCGTGATGTTTTTCTCACTCCTACTAGTGAATCCAATGTGACACACACCCATACAATGCGCACCACCCCGTGATGTTTTTCTCACTCCTACTAGTGAATGTAATGTGACACGCACCCATACAATGCGCACCACCCCGTGATGTTTTTCTCACTCCTACTAGTGAATCTAATGTAACACGCACCCATACAATGCGCACCACCCCGTGATGTTTTTCTCACTCCCACTAGTGAATCTAATGTAACACACACCCGTACAATGCGCACCACCCCGTGATGTTTTTCTCACTCCCACTAGTGAATCTAATGTAACACACACCCGTACAATGCGCACCACCCCGTGATTTTTTTCTCACTCCCACTAGTGAATCTAATGTAACACACACCCATACAATGCGCACCACCCCGTGATGTTTTTCTCACTCCCACTAGTGAATCTAATGTAACACACACCCATACAATGCGCACCACCCCGTGATGTTTTTCTCACTCCCACTAGTGAATCTAATGTAACACACACCCATACAATGCGCACCACCCCGTGATGATTTTCTCACTCCCACTAGTGAATCTAATGTAACACACACCCATACAATGCGCACCACACCGTGATGTTTTTCTCACTCCCACTAGTGAATCTAATGTAACAGACACCCATACAATGCGCACCACCCCGTGATGTTTTTCTCACTCCCACTAGTGAATCTAATGTAACACACACCCATACAATGCGCACCACCCCGTGATGTTTTTCTCACTCCTACTAGTGAATCCAATGTAACACACACCCTTACAATGCGCACCACCCCGTTATGTTTTTCTCACTCCCACTAGTGAATCCAATGTAACACACACCCATACAATGCGCACCACCCCGTGATGTTTTTCTCACTCCTACTAGTGAATCTAATGTGACACACACCCATACAATGCGCACCACCCCGTGATGTTTTTCTCACTCCTACTAGTGAATGTAATGTAACACACACCCATACAATGCGCACCACCCCGTGATGTTTTTCTCACTCCTACTAGTGAATGTAATGTAACACACACCCATACAATGCGCACCACACCGTGATGTTTTTCTCACTCCTACTAGTGAATCTAATGTAACACACACCCATACAATGCGCACCACCCCGTGATGTTTTTCTCACTCCTACTAGTGAATCTAATGTAACACACACCCATACAATGCGCACCACCCCGTGATGTTTTTCTCACTCCTACTAGTGAATCTAATGTAACACACACCCATACAATGCGCACCACCCCGTGCTGTTTTTCTCACTCCTACTAGTGAATCTAATGTAACACACACCCATACAATGCGCACCACCCGGTGATGTTTTTCTCACTCCTATTAGTGAATCTAATGTAACACACACCCATACAATGCGCACCACCCCGTGATGTTTTTCTCACTCCTACTAGTGAATCTAATGTAACACACACCCATACAATGCGCACCACACCGTGATGTTTTTCTCACTCCCTCTAGTGAATCTAATGTAACACACACCCATACAATGCGCACCACCCCGTGATGTTTTTCTCACTCCCACTAGTGAATCTAATGTAACACACACCCATACAATGCGCAACACCCCATGATGTTTTTCTCACTCCCACTAGTGAATCTAATGTAACACACACCCATACAATGCGCACCACACCGTGATGTTTTTCTCACTCCCACTAGTGAATCTAATGTAACAGACACCCATACAATGCGCACCACCCCGTGATGTTTTTCTCACTCCCACTAGTGAATCTAATGTAACACACACCCATACAATGCGCACCACCCCGTGATGTTTTTCTCACTCCCACTAGTGAATCCAATGTAACACACACCCATACAATGCGCACCACCCCGTGATGTTTTTCTCACTCCCACTAGTGAATCCAATGTGACACACACCCATACAATGCGCACCACCCCGTGATGTTTTTCTCACTCCCACTAGTGAATGCAATGTGACACACACCAATACAATGCGCACCACTCCGTGATGTTTTTCTCACTCCTACTAATGAATCCAATGTGACACACACCCATACAATGCGCACCACCCCGTGATGTTTTTCTCACTCCTACTAGTGAATGTAATGTAACACACACCCATACAATGCGCACCACCCCGTGATGTTTTTCTCACTCCTTCTAGTGAATGTAATGTAACACACACCCATACAATGCGCACCACCCCGTGATGTTTTTCTCACTCCTACTAGTGAATCTAATGTAACACACAACCATACAATGCGCACCACCCCGTGATGTTTTTCTCACTCCTACTAGTGAATCTAATGTAACACACACCCATACAATGCGCACCACCCCGTGATGTTTTTCTCACTCCTACTACTGAATCTAATGTAACACACACCCATACAATGCGCACCACCCCGTGATGTTTTTCTCACTCCTACTAGTGAATCTAATGTGACACACACCCATACAATGCGCACCACCCCGTGATGTTTTTCTCACTCCTACTAGTGAATCTAATGTGACACACACCCATACAATGCGCACCACCCCGTGATGTTTTTCTCACTCCTACTAGTGAATCTAATGTGACACACACCCATACAATGCGCACCACCCCGTGATGTTTTTCTCACTCCTACTAGTGAATCTAATGTAACACACACCCATACAATGCGCACCACCCCGTGATGTTTTTCTCACTCCTACTAGTGCATGTAATGTAACACACCCATACAATGCGCACCACCCCGTGATGTTTTTCTCACTCCTACTAGTGAATGTAATGTAACACACACCCATACAATGCGCACCACCCCGTGATGTTTTTCTCACTCCTACTAGTGAATCTAATGTAACACACAACCATACAATGCGCACCACCCCGTGATGTTTTTCTCACTCCTACTAGTGAATCTAATGTAACACACACCCATACAATGCGCACCACCCCGTGATGTTTTTCTCACTCCTACTGGTGAATCTAATGTAACACACACCCATACAATGCGCACCACCCCGTGATGTTTTTCTCACTCCCACTGGTGAATCTAATGTAACACACACCCATACAATGCGCACCACCCCGTGATGTTTTTCTCACTCCCACTAGTGAATCTAATGTAACACACACCCATACAATGCGCACCACCCCGTGATGTTTTTCTCACTCCTACTAGTGAATCTAATGTGACACACACCCATACAATGCGCACCACCCCGTGATGTTTTTCTCACTCCTACTAGTGAATGTAATGTAACACACCCATACAATGCGCACCACCCCGTGATGCTTTTCTCACTCCTACTAGTGAATGTAATGTAACACACACCCGTACAATGCGCACCACCCCGTGATGTTTTTCTCACTCCTACTAGTGAATGTAATGTAACACACACGCATACAATGCGCACCACACCGTGATGTTTTTCTCACTCCTACTAGTGAATCTAATGTAACACACAACCATACAATGCGCACCACTCCGTGATGTTTTTCTCATTCCTACTAGTGAATCTAATGTAACACACACCCATACAATGCTCACCACTCCGTGATGTTTTTCTCACTCCTACTAGTGAATCTAATGTAACACACACCCATACAATGCGCACCACCCCGTGATGTTTTTCTCACTCCTACTAGTGAACCTAATGTAACACACACCCATACAATGCGCACCACCCCGTGATGTTTTTCTCACTCCCACTAGTGAATCTAATGTAACACACACCCATACAATGCGCACCACCCCGTGATGTTTTTCTCACTCCTACTAGTGAATCTAATGTAACACACAACCATACAATACGCACCACCCCGTGATGTTTTTCTCACTCCTACTAGTGAATCCAATGTGACACACACCCATACAATGCGCACCACCCCGTGATGTTTTTCTCACTCCTACTAGTGAATCCAATGTGACACACACCCATACAATGCGCACCACCCCGTGATGTTTTTCTCACTCCTACTAGTGAATCTAATGTGACACACACCCATACAATGCGCACCACCCCGTGATGTTTTTCTCACTCCTACTAGTGAATGTAATGTGACACACACCCATACAATGCGCACCACCCCGTGATGTTTTTCTCACTCCTACTAGTGAATCCAATGTAACACACACCCTTACAATGCGCACCACCCCGTTATGTTTTTCTCACTCCCACTAGTGAATCCAATGTAACACACACCCATACAATGCGCACCACCCCGTGATGTTTTTCTCACTCCTACTAGTGAATCTAATGTGACACACACCCATACAATGCGCACCACCCCGTGATGTTTTTCTCACTCCTACTAGTGAATGTAATGTAACACACACCCATACAATGCGCACCACCCCGTGATGTTTTTCTCACTCCTACTAGTGAATGTAATGTAACACACACCCATACAATGCGCACCACACCGTGATGTTTTTCTCACTCCTACTAGTGAATTTAATGTAACACGCACCCATACAATGCGCACCACCCCGTGATGTTTTTCTCACTCCTACTAGTGAATGTAATGTAACACGCACCCATACAATGCGCACCACCCCGTGAAGTTTTTCTCACTCCCACTAGTGAATGTAATGTAACACGCACCCATACAATGCGCACCACACCGTGATGTTTTTCTCACTCCCACTAGTGAATCTAATGTAACACACACCCATACAATGCGCACCACCCCGTGATGTTTTTCTCACTCCCACTAGTGAATCTAATGTAACACACACCCATACAATGCGCACCACCCCGTGATGTTTTTCTCACTCCCACTAGTGAATGTAATGTAACACACACCCATACAATGCGCACCACCCCGTGATGTTTTTCTCACTCCTACTAGTGAATCTAATGTAACACACACCCATACAATGCGCACCACCCCGTGATGTTTTTCTCACTCCTACTAGTGAATCTAATGTGACACGCACCCATACAATGCGCACCACCCCGTGATGTTTTTCTCACTCCTACTAGTGAATCTAATGTAACACACAACCATACAATGCGCACCACCCCGTGATGTTTTTCTCACTCCTACTAGTGAATCTAATGTAACACACACCCATACAATGCGCACCACCCGGTGATGTTTTTCTCACTCCTATTAGTGAATCTAATGTAACACACACCCATACAATGCGCACCACCCCGTGATGTTTTTCTCACTCCCACTAGTGAATCTAATGTAACACACACCCATACAATGCGCACCACACCGTGATGTTTTTCTCACTCCCACTAGTGAATCTAATGTAACACACACCCATACAATGCGCACCACCCCGTGATGTTTTTCTCACTCCCACTAGTGAAAATAATGTAACACACACCCATACAATGCGCACCACCCCGTGATGTTTTTCTCACTCCCACTAGTGAATCTAATGTAACACACACCCATACAATGCGCACCACCCCGTGATGTTTTTCTCACTCCTACTAGTGAATCCAATGTAACACACACCCATACAATGCGCACCACCCCGTGATGTTTTTCTCACTCCTACTAGTGAATCCAATGTAACACACCCATACAATGCGCACCACCCCGTGATGTTTTTCTCACTCCTACTAGTGAATCCAATGTGACACACACCCATACAATGCGCACCACCCCGTGATGTTTTTCTCACTCCTACTAGTGAATGTAATGTAACACACCCCTATACAATGCGCACCACCCCGTGATGCTTTTCTCACTCCTACTAGTGAATGTAATGTAACACACACCCATACAATGCGCACCACCCCGTGATGTTTTTCTCACTCCTACTAGTGAATGTAATGTAACACACACCCATACAATGCGCACCACCCCGTGATGTTTTTCTCACTCCTACTAGTGAATCTAATGTAACACACACCCATACAATGCGCACCACCCGGTGATGTTTTTCTCACTCCTATTAGTGAATCTAATGTAACACACACCCATACAATGCGCACCACCCCGTGATGTTTTTCTCACTCCTACTAGTGAATCTAATGTAACACACACCCATACAATGCGCACCACCCCGTGATGTTTTTCTCACTCCCACTAGTGAATCTAATGTAACACACACCCATACAATGCGCACCACCCCGTGATGTTTTTCTCACTCCTACTAGTGAATCCAATGTAACACACACCCATACAATGCGCACCACCCCGTGATGTTTTTCTCACTCCCACTAGTGAATCTAATGTAACACACACCCATACAATGCGCACCACCCCGTGATGTTTTTCTCACTCCTACTAGTGAATCCAATGTAACACACACCCATACAATGCGCACCACCCCGTGATGTTTTTCTCACTCCCACTAGTGAATCCAATGTAACACACACCCATACAATGCGCACCACCCCGTGATGTTTTTCTCACTCCCACTAGTGAATCTAATGTAACACACACCCATACAATGCGCACCACCCCGTGATGTTTTTCTCACTCCTACTAGTGAATCCAATGTAACACACACCCATACAATGCGCACCACCCCGTGATGTTTTTCTCACTCCTACTAGTGAATGTAATGTAACACACACCCATACAATGCGCACCACCCCGTGATGTTTTTCTCACTCCCACTAGTGAATCTAATGTAACACACACCCATACAGTGCGCACCACCCCGTGATGATTTTCTCACTCCCACTAGTGAATCTAATGTAACACACACCCATACAATGCGCACCACACCGTGATGTTTTTCTCACTCCCACTAGTGAATCTAATGTAACAGACACCCATACAATGCGCACCACCCCGTGATGTTTTTCTCACTCCCACTAGTGAATCTAATGTAACACACACCCATACAATGCGCACCACCCCGTGATGTTTTTCTCACTCCTACTAGTGAATCCAATGTAACACACACCCTTACAATGCGCACCACCCCGTTATGTTTTTCTCACTCCCACTAGTGAATCCAATGTAACACACACCCATACAATGCGCACCACCCCGTGATGTTTTTCTCACTCCTACTAGTGAATCTAATGTGACACACACCCATACAATGCGCACCACCCCGTGATGTTTTTCTCACTCCTACTAGTGAATGTAATGTAACACACACCCATACAATGCGCACCACCCCGTGATGTTTTTCTCACTCCTACTAGTGAATGTAATGTAACACACACCCATACAATGCGCACCACACCGTGATGTTTTTCTCACTCCTACTAGTGAATCTAATGTAACACACACCCATACAATGCGCACCACCCCGTGATGTTTTTCTCACTCCTACTAGTGAATCTAATGTAACACACACCCATACAATGCGTACCACCCCGTGATGTTTTTCTCACTCCTACTAGTGAATCTAATGTAACACACACCCATACAATGCGCACCACCCCGTGCTGTTTTTCTCACTCCTACTAGTGAATCTAATGTAACACACACCCATACAATGCGCACCACCCGGTGATGTTTTTCTCACTCCTATTAGTGAATCTAATGTAACACACACCCATACAATGCGCACCACCCCGTGATGTTTTTCTCACTCCTACTAGTGAATCTAATGTAACACACACCCATACAATGCGCACCACACCGTGATGTTTTTCTCACTCCCTCTAGTGAATCTAATGTAACACACACCCATACAATGCGCACCACCCCGTGATGTTTTTCTCACTCCCACTAGTGAATCTAATGTAACACACACCCATACAATGCGCACCACCCCGTGATGTTTTTCTCACTCCTACTAGTGAATCCAATGTAACACACCCATACAATGCGCACCACCCCGTGATGTTTTTCTCACTCCTACTAGTGAATCCAATGTGACACACACCCATACAATGCGCACCACACCGTGATGTTTTTCTCACTCCTACTAGTGAATGTAATGTAACACACACCCATACAATGCGCACCACCCCGTGATGCTTTTCTCACTCCTACTAGTGAATGTAATGTAACACACACCCATACAATGCGCACCACCCCGTGATGTTTTTCTCACTCCTACTAGTGAATGTAATGTAACACACACCCATACAATGCGCACCACACCGTGATGTTTTTCTCACTCCTACTAGTGAATCTAATGTAACACACAACCATACAATGCGCACCACCCCGTGATGTTTTTCTCACTCCTACTAGTGAATCTAATGTAACACACACCCATACAATGCGCACCACCCCGTGATGTTTTTCTCACTCCTACTAGTGAATCTAATGTAACACACACCCATACAATGCGCACCACCCCGTGATGTTTTTCTCACTCCTATCAGTGAATCTAATGTAACACACACCCATACAATGCGCACCACCCCGTGATGTTTTTCTCACTCCTACTAGTAAATCTAATGTAACACACACCCATACAATGCGCACCACCCCGTGATGTTTTTCTCACTCCCACTAATGAATCTAATGTAACACACACCCATACAATGCGCACAACCCCGTGATGTTTTTCTCACTCCCACTAGTGAATCTAATGTAACACACAACCATACAATACGCACCACCCCGTGATGTTTTTCTCACTCCTACTAGTGAATCCAATGTAACACACACCCATACAATGCGCACCACCCCGTGATGTTTTTCTCACTCCTACTAGTGAATCCAATGTGACACACACCCATACAATGCGCACCACCCCGTGATGTTTTTCTCACTCCTACTAGTGAATCCAATGTGACACACACCCATACAATGCGCACCACCCCGTGATGTTTTTCTCACTCCTACTAGTGAATCTAATGTGACACACACCCATACAATGCGCACCACCCCGTGATGTTTTTCTCACTCCTACTAGTGAATGTAATGTGACACGCACCCATACAATGCGCACCACCCCGTGATGTTTTTCTCACTCCTATTAGTGAATCTAATGTAACACGCACCCATACAATGCGCACCACCCCGTGATGTTTTTCTCACTCCCACTAGTGAATCTAATGTAACACACACCCGTACAATGCGCACCACCCCGTGATGTTTTTCTCACTCCCACTAGTGAATCTAATGTAACACACACCCGTACAATGCGCACCACCCCGTGATGTTTTTCTCACTCCCACTAGTGAATCTAATGTAACACACACCCATACAATGCGCACCACCCCGTGATGTTTTTCTCACTCCCACTAGTGAATCTAATGTAACACACACCCATACAATGCGCACCACCCCGTGATGTTTTTCTCACTCCCACTAGTGAATCTAATGTAACACACACCCATACAATGCGCACCACCCCGTGATGATTTTCTCACTCCCACTAGTGAATCTAATGTAACACACACCCATACAATGCGCACCACACCGTGATGTTTTTCTCACTCCCACTAGTGAATCTAATGTAACAGACACCCATACAATGCGCACCACCCCGTGATGTTTTTCTCACTCCCACTAGTGAATCTAATGTAACACACACCCATACAATGCGCACCACCCCGTGATGTTTTTCTCACTCCTACTAGTGAATCCAATGTAACACACACCCTTACAATGCGCACCACCCCGTTATGTTTTTCTCACTCCCACTAGTGAATCCAATGTAACACACACCCATACAATGCGCACCACCCCGTGATGTTTTTCTCACTCCTACTAGTGAATCTAATGTGACACACACCCATACAATGCGCACCACCCCGTGATGTTTTTCTCACTCCTACTAGTGAATGTAATGTAACACACACCCATACAATGCGCACCACCCCGTGATGTTTTTCTCACTCCTACTAGTGAATGTAATGTAACACACACCCATACAATGCGCACCACACCGTGATGTTTTTCTCACTCCTACTAGTGAATCTAATGTAACACACACCCATACAATGCGCACCACCCCGTGATGTTTTTCTCACTCCTACTAGTGAATCTAATGTAACACACACCCATACAATGCGTACCACCCCGTGATGTTTTTCTCACTCCTACTAGTGAATCTAATGTAACACACACCCATACAATGCGCACCACCCCGTGCTGTTTTTCTCACTCCTACTAGTGAATCTAATGTAACACACACCCATACAATGCGCACCACCCGGTGATGTTTTTCTCACTCCTATTAGTGAATCTAATGTAACACACACCCATACAATGCGCACCACCCCGTGATGTTTTTCTCACTCCTACTAGTGAATCTAATGTAACACACACCCATACAATGCGCACCACACCGTGATGTTTTTCTCACTCCCTCTAGTGAATCTAATGTAACACACACCCATACAATGCGCACCACCCCGTGATGTTTTTCTCACTCCCACTAGTGAATCTAATGTAACACACACCCATACAATGCGCAACACCCCATGATGTTTTTCTCACTCCCACTAGTGAATCTAATGTAACACACACCCATACAATGCGCACCACACCGTGATGTTTTTCTCACTCCCACTAGTGAATCTAATGTAACAGACACCCATACAATGCGCACCACCCCGTGATGTTTTTCTCACTCCCACTAGTGAATCTAATGTAACACACACCCGTACAATGCGCACCACCCCGTGATGTTTTTCTCACTCCCACTAGTGAATCTAATGTAACACACACCCGTACAATGCGCACCACCCCGTGATGTTTTTCTCACTCCCACTAGTGAATCCAATGTGACACACACCCATACAATGCGCACCACCCCGTGATGTTTTTCTCACTCCTACTAGTGAATCCAAGGTGACACACACCCATACAATGCGCACCACCCCGTGATGTTTTTCTCACTCCTACTAGTGAATCCAATGTGACACACACCCATACAATGCGCACCACCCCGTGATGTTTTTCTCACTCCTACTAGTGAATGTAATGTGACACGCACCCATACAATGCGCACCACCCCGTGATGTTTTTCTCACTCCTACTAGTGAATCTAATGTAACACGCACCCATACAATGCGCACCACCCCGTGATGTTTTTCTCACTCCCACTAGTGAATCTAATGTAACACACACCCGTACAATGCGCACCACCCCGTGATGTTTTTCTCACTCCCACTAGTGAATCTAATGTAACACACACCCGTACAATGCGCACCACCCCGTGATGTTTTTCTCACTCCCACTAGTGAATCTAATGTAACACACACCCATACAATGCGCACCACCCCGTGATGTTTTTCTCACTCCCACTAGTGAATCTAATGTAACACACACCCATACAATGCGCACCACCCCGTGATGTTTTTCTCACTCCCACTAGTGAATCTAATGTAACACACACCCATACAATGCGCACCACCCCGTGATGATTTTCTCACTCCCACTAGTGAATCTAATGTAACACACACCCATACAATGCGCACCACACCGTGATGTTTTTCTCACTCCCACTAGTGAATCTAATGTAACAGACACCCATACAATGCGCACCACCCCGTGATGTTTTTCTCACTCCCACTAGTGAATCTAATGTAACACACACCCATACAATGCGCACCACCCCGTGATGTTTTTCTCACTCCTACTAGTGAATCCAATGTAACACACACCCTTACAATGCGCACCACCCCGTTATGTTTTTCTCACTCCCACTAGTGAATCCAATGTAACACACACCCATACAATGCGCACCACCCCGTGATGTTTTTCTCACTCCTACTAGTGAATCTAATGTGACACACACCCATACAATGCGCACCACCCCGTGATGTTTTTCTCACTCCTACTAGTGAATGTAATGTAACACACACCCATACAATGCGCACCACCCCGTGATGTTTTTCTCACTCCTACTAGTGAATGTAATGTAACACACACCCATACAATGCGCACCACACCGTGATGTTTTTCTCACTCCTACTAGTGAATCTAATGTAACACACACCCATACAATGCGCACCACCCCGTGATGTTTTTCTCACTCCTACTAGTGAATCTAATGTAACACACACCCATACAATGCGCACCACCCCGTGATGTTTTTCTCACTCCTACTAGTGAATCTAATGTAACACACACCCATACAATGCGCACCACCCCGTGCTGTTTTTCTCACTCCTACTAGTGAATCTAATGTAACACACACCCATACAATGCGCACCACCCGGTGATGTTTTTCTCACTCCTATTAGTGAATCTAATGTAACACACACCCATACAATGCGCACCACCCCGTGATGTTTTTCTCACTCCTACTAGTGAATCTAATGTAACACACACCCATACAATGCGCACCACACCGTGATGTTTTTCTCACTCCCTCTAGTGAATCTAATGTAACACACACCCATACAATGCGCACCACCCCGTGATGTTTTTCTCACTCCCACTAGTGAATCTAATGTAACACACACCCATACAATGCGCAACACCCCATGATGTTTTTCTCACTCCCACTAGTGAATCTAATGTAACACACACCCATACAATGCGCACCACACCGTGATGTTTTTCTCACTCCCACTAGTGAATCTAATGTAACAGACACCCATACAATGCGCACCACCCCGTGATGTTTTTCTCACTCCCACTAGTGAATCTAATGTAACACACACCCATACAATGCGCACCACCCCGTGATGTTTTTCTCACTCCCACTAGTGAATCCAATGTAACACACACCCATACAATGCGCACCACCCCGTGATGTTTTTCTCACTCCCACTAGTGAATCCAATGTGACACACACCCATACAATGCGCACCACCCCGTGATGTTTTTCTCACTCCCACTAGTGAATGCAATGTGACACACACCAATACAATGCGCACCACTCCGTGATGTTTTTCTCACTCCTACTAATGAATCCAATGTGACACACACCCATACAATGCGCACCACCCCGTGATGTTTTTCTCACTCCTACTAGTGAATGTAATGTAACACACACCCATACAATGCGCACCACCCCGTGATGTTTTTCTCACTCCTTCTAGTGAATGTAATGTAACACACACCCATACAATGCGCACCACCCCGTGATGTTTTTCTCACTCCTACTAGTGAATCTAATGTAACACACAACCATACAATGCGCACCACCCCGTGATGTTTTTCTCACTCCTACTAGTGAATCTAATGTAACACACACCCATACAATGCGCACCACCCCGTGATGTTTTTCTCACTCCTACTACTGAATCTAATGTAACACACACCCATACAATGCGCACCACCCCGTGATGTTTTTCTCACTCCTACTAGTGAATCTAATGTGACACACACCCATACAATGCGCACCACCCCGTGATGTTTTTCTCACTCCTACTAGTGAATCTAATGTGACACACACCCATACAATGCGCACCACCCCGTGATGTTTTTCTCACTCCTACTAGTGAATCTAATGTGACACACACCCATACAATGCGCACCACCCCGTGATGTTTTTCTCACTCCTACTAGTGAATCTAATGTAACACACACCCATACAATGCGCACCACCCCGTGATGTTTTTCTCACTCCTACTAGTGCATGTAATGTAACACACCCATACAATGCGCACCACCCCGTGATGTTTTTCTCACTCCTACTAGTGAATGTAATGTAACACACACCCATACAATGCGCACCACCCCGTGATGTTTTTCTCACTCCTACTAGTGAATCTAATGTAACACACAACCATACAATGCGCACCACCCCGTGATGTTTTTCTCACTCCTACTAGTGAATCTAATGTAACACACACCCATACAATGCGCACCACCCCGTGATGTTTTTCTCACTCCTACTGGTGAATCTAATGTAACACACACCCATACAATGCGCACCACCCCGTGATGTTTTTCTCACTCCCACTGGTGAATCTAATGTAACACACACCCATACAATGCGCACCACCCCGTGATGTTTTTCTCACTCCCACTAGTGAATCTAATGTAACACACACCCATACAATGCGCACCACCCCGTGATGTTTTTCTCACTCCTACTAGTGAATCTAATGTGACACACACCCATACAATGCGCACCACCCCGTGATGTTTTTCTCACTCCTACTAGTGAATGTAATGTAACACACCCATACAATGCGCACCACCCCGTGATGCTTTTCTCACTCCTACTAGTGAATGTAATGTAACACACACCCGTACAATGCGCACCACCCCGTGATGTTTTTCTCACTCCTACTAGTGAATGTAATGTAACACACACGCATACAATGCGCACCACACCGTGATGTTTTTCTCACTCCTACTAGTGAATCTAATGTAACACACAACCATACAATGCGCACCACTCCGTGATGTTTTTCTCATTCCTACTAGTGAATCTAATGTAACACACACCCATACAATGCTCACCACTCCGTGATGTTTTTCTCACTCCTACTAGTGAATCTAATGTAACACACACCCATACAATGCGCACCACCCCGTGATGTTTTTCTCACTCCTACTAGTGAACCTAATGTAACACACACCCATACAATGCGCACCACCCCGTGATGTTTTTCTCACTCCCACTAGTGAATCTAATGTAACACACACCCATACAATGCGCACCACCCCGTGATGTTTTTCTCACTCCTACTAGTGAATCTAATGTAACACACAACCATACAATACGCACCACCCCGTGATGTTTTTCTCACTCCTACTAGTGAATCCAATGTGACACACACCCATACAATGCGCACCACCCCGTGATGTTTTTCTCACTCCTACTAGTGAATCCAATGTGACACACACCCATACAATGCGCACCACCCCGTGATGTTTTTCTCACTCCTACTAGTGAATCTAATGTGACACACACCCATACAATGCGCACCACCCCGTGATGTTTTTCTCACTCCTACTAGTGAATGTAATGTGACACACACCCATACAATGCGCACCACCCCGTGATGTTTTTCTCACTCCTACTAGTGAATCCAATGTAACACACACCCTTACAATGCGCACCACCCCGTTATGTTTTTCTCACTCCCACTAGTGAATCCAATGTAACACACACCCATACAATGCGCACCACCCCGTGATGTTTTTCTCACTCCTACTAGTGAATCTAATGTGACACACACCCATACAATGCGCACCACCCCGTGATGTTTTTCTCACTCCTACTAGTGAATGTAATGTAACACACACCCATACAATGCGCACCACCCCGTGATGTTTTTCTCACTCCTACTAGTGAATGTAATGTAACACACACCCATACAATGCGCACCACACCGTGATGTTTTTCTCACTCCTACTAGTGAATTTAATGTAACACGCACCCATACAATGCGCACCACCCCGTGATGTTTTTCTCACTCCTACTAGTGAATGTAATGTAACACGCACCCATACAATGCGCACCACCCCGTGAAGTTTTTCTCACTCCCACTAGTGAATGTAATGTAACACGCACCCATACAATGCGCACCACACCGTGATGTTTTTCTCACTCCCACTAGTGAATCTAATGTAACACACACCCATACAATGCGCACCACCCCGTGATGTTTTTCTCACTCCCACTAGTGAATCTAATGTAACACACACCCATACAATGCGCACCACCCCGTGATGTTTTTCTCACTCCCACTAGTGAATGTAATGTAACACACACCCATACAATGCGCACCACCCCGTGATGTTTTTCTCACTCCTACTAGTGAATCTAATGTAACACACACCCATACAATGCGCACCACCCCGTGATGTTTTTCTCACTCCTACTAGTGAATCTAATGTGACACGCACCCATACAATGCGCACCACCCCGTGATGTTTTTCTCACTCCTACTAGTGAATCTAATGTAACACACAACCATACAATGCGCACCACCCCGTGATGTTTTTCTCACTCCTACTAGTGAATCTAATGTAACACACACCCATACAATGCGCACCACCCGGTGATGTTTTTCTCACTCCTATTAGTGAATCTAATGTAACACACACCCATACAATGCGCACCACCCCGTGATGTTTTTCTCACTCCCACTAGTGAATCTAATGTAACACACACCCATACAATGCGCACCACACCGTGATGTTTTTCTCACTCCCACTAGTGAATCTAATGTAACACACACCCATACAATGCGCACCACCCCGTGATGTTTTTCTCACTCCCACTAGTGAAAATAATGTAACACACACCCATACAATGCGCACCACCCCGTGATGTTTTTCTCACTCCCACTAGTGAATCTAATGTAACACACACCCATACAATGCGCACCACCCCGTGATGTTTTTCTCACTCCTACTAGTGAATCCAATGTAACACACACCCATACAATGCGCACCACCCCGTGATGTTTTTCTCACTCCTACTAGTGAATCCAATGTAACACACCCATACAATGCGCACCACCCCGTGATGTTTTTCTCACTCCTACTAGTGAATCCAATGTGACACACACCCATACAATGCGCACCACCCCGTGATGTTTTTCTCACTCCTACTAGTGAATGTAATGTAACACACCCCTATACAATGCGCACCACCCCGTGATGCTTTTCTCACTCCTACTAGTGAATGTAATGTAACACACACCCATACAATGCGCACCACCCCGTGATGTTTTTCTCACTCCTACTAGTGAATGTAATGTAACACACACCCATACAATGCGCACCACCCCGTGATGTTTTTCTCACTCCTACTAGTGAATCTAATGTAACACACACCCATACAATGCGCACCACCCGGTGATGTTTTTCTCACTCCTATTAGTGAATCTAATGTAACACACACCCATACAATGCGCACCACCCCGTGATGTTTTTCTCACTCCTACTAGTGAATCTAATGTAACACACACCCATACAATGCGCACCACACCGTGATGTTTTTCTCAATCCCACTAGTGAATCTAATGTAACACACACCCATACAATGCGCACCACCCCGTGATGTTTTTCTCACTCCCACTAGTGAAAATAATGTAACACACACCCATACAATGCGCACCACCCCGTGATGTTTTTCTCACTCCCACTAGTGAATCTAATGTAACACACACCCATACAATGCGCACCACCCCGTGATGTTTTTCTCACTCCTACTAGTGAATCCAATGTAACACACACCCATACAATGCGCACCACCCCGTGATGTTTTTCTCACTCCTACTAGTGAATCCAATGTAACACACCCATACAATGCGCACCACCCCGTGATGTTTTTCTCACTCCTACTAGTGAATCCAATGTGACACACACCCATACAATGCGCACCACACCGTGATGTTTTTCTCACTCCTACTAGTGAATGTAATGTAACACACACCCATACAATGCGCACCACCCCGTGATGCTTTTCTCACTCCTACTAGTGAATGTAATGTAACACACACCCATACAATGCGCACCACCCCGTGATGTTTTTCTCACTCCTACTAGTGAATGTAATGTAACACACACCCATACAATGCGCACCACACCGTGATGTTTTTCTCACTCCTACTAGTGAATCTAATGTAACACACAACCATACAATGCGCACCACCCCGTGATGTTTTTCTCACTCCTACTAGTGAATCTAATGTAACACACACCCATACAATGCGCACCACCCCGTGATGTTTTTCTCACTCCTACTAGTGAATCTAATGTAACACACACCCATACAATGCGCACCACCCCGTGATGTTTTTCTCACTCCTATCAGTGAATCTAATGTAACACACACCCATACAATGCGCACCACCCCGTGATGTTTTTCTCACTCCTACTAGTAAATCTAATGTAACACACACCCATACAATGCGCACCACCCCGTGATGTTTTTCTCACTCCCACTAATGAATCTAATGTAACACACACCCATACAATGCGCACAACCCCGTGATGTTTTTCTCACTCCCACTAGTGAATCTAATGTAACACACAACCATACAATACGCACCACCCCGTGATGTTTTTCTCACTCCTACTAGTGAATCCAATGTAACACACACCCATACAATGCGCACCACCCCGTGATGTTTTTCTCACTCCTACTAGTGAATCCAATGTGACACACACCCATACAATGCGCACCACCCCGTGATGTTTTTCTCACTCCTACTAGTGAATCCAATGTGACACACACCCATACAATGCGCACCACCCCGTGATGTTTTTCTCACTCCTACTAGTGAATCTAATGTGACACACACCCATACAATGCGCACCACCCCGTGATGTTTTTCTCACTCCTACTAGTGAATGTAATGTGACACGCACCCATACAATGCGCACCACCCCGTGATGTTTTTCTCACTCCTATTAGTGAATCTAATGTAACACGCACCCATACAATGCGCACCACCCCGTGATGTTTTTCTCACTCCCACTAGTGAATCTAATGTAACACACACCCGTACAATGCGCACCACCCCGTGATGTTTTTCTCACTCCCACTAGTGAATCTAATGTAACACACACCCGTACAATGCGCACCACCCCGTGATGTTTTTCTCACTCCCACTAGTGAATCTAATGTAACACACACCCATACAATGCGCACCACCCCGTGATGTTTTTCTCACTCCCACTAGTGAATCTAATGTAACACACACCCATACAATGCGCACCACCCCGTGATGTTTTTCTCACTCCCACTAGTGAATCTAATGTAACACACACCCATACAATGCGCACCACCCCGTGATGATTTTCTCACTCCCACTAGTGAATCTAATGTAACACACACGCATACAATGCGCACCACACCGTGATGTTTTTCTCACTCCCACTAGTGAATCTAATGTAACAGACACCCATACAATGCGCACCACCCCGTGATGTTTTTCTCACTCCCACTAGTGAATCTAATGTAACACACACCCATACAATGCGCACCACCCCGTGATGTTTTTCTCACTCCCACTAGTGAATCTAATGTAACACACACCCATACAATGCGCACCACCCCGTGATGTTTTTCTCACTCCCACTAGTGAATCCAATGTAACACACACCCATACAATGCGCACCACCCCGTGATGTTTTTCTCACTCCCACTAGTGAATCCAATGTGACACACACCCATACAATGCGCACCACCCCGTGATGTTTTTCTCACTCCTACTACTGAATCCAATGTGACACACACCCATACAATGCGCACCACCCCGTGATGTTTTTCTCACTCCTACTAGTGAATCCAATGTGACACACACCCATACAATGCGCACCACCCCGTGATGTTTTTCTCACTCCTACTAGTGAATCTAATGTGACACACACCCATACAATGCGCACCACCCCGTGATGTTTTTCTCACTCCTACTAGTGAATGTAATGTAACACACACCCATACAATGCGCACCACCCGGTGATGTTTTTCTCACTCCTACTAGTGAATCTAATGTAACACACACCCATACAATGCGCACCACCCGGTGATGTTTTTCTCACTCCTACTAGTGAATCTAATGTGACACACACCCATACAATGCGCAGCACCCCGTCATGTTTTTCTCACTCCTACTAGTGAATCTAATGTGACACACACCCATACAATGCGCACCACCCCGTGATGTATTTCTCACTCCTACTAGTGAATCTAATGTAACACACACCCATACAATGCGCACCACCCCGTGATGTTTTTCTCACTCCCACTAGTGAATCTAATGTAACACACACCCATACAATGCGCACCACCCCGTGATGTTTTTCTCACTCCCACTAGTGAATCCAATGTAACACACACCCATACAATGCGCACCAACCCGTGATGTTTTTCTCACTCCCACTAGTGAATCTAATGTAACAGACACCCATACAATGCGCACCACCCCGTGATGTTTTTCTCACTCCCACTAGTGAATCTAATGTAACACACACCCATACAATGCGCACCACCCCGTGATGTTTTTCTCACTCCCACTAGTGAATCTAATGTAACACACACCCATACAATGCGCACCACCCCGTGATGTTTTTCTCACTCCCACTAGTGAATCCAATGTAACACACACCCATACAATGCGCACCACCCCGTGATGTTTTTCTCACTCCTACTACTGAATCCAATGTGACACACACCCATACAATGCGCACCACCCCGTGATGTTTTTCTCACTCCTACTAGTGAATCTATGTAACACACACCCATACAATGCGCACCACCCCGTGATGTTTTTCTCACTCATACTAGTGAATCTATGTAACACACACCCATACAATGGGCACCACCCCGTGATGTTTTTCTCACTCCTACTAGTGAATCTAATGTAACACACACCCATGCAATGCGCACCACCCCGTGATGTTTTTCTCACTCCTACTAGTGAATCTAATGTAACACACACCCATACAATGCGCACCACCCCGTGATGTTTTTCTCACTCCTACTAGTGAATGTAATGTAACACACACCCATACAATGCGCACCATCCCGTGATGTTTTCTCACTCCCACTAGTGAATATAATGTAACACACACCCATACAATGCGCACCACCCCGTGATGTTTTTCTCACTCCCACTAGTGAATCTAATGTAACACACACCCATACAATGCGCACCACCCCGTGATGATTTTCTCACTCCCACTAGTGAATCTAATGTAACACACACCCATACAATGCGCACCACACCGTGATGTTTTTCTCACTCCCACTAGTGAATCTAATGTAACAGACACCCATACAGTGCGCACCACCCCGTGATGTTTTTCTCACTCCAACTAGTGAATCTAATGTAAACACACCCATACAATGCGCACCACCCCGTGATGTTTTTCTCACTCCCACTAGTGAATCTAATGTAACACACACCCATACAATGCGCACCACCCCGTGATGTTTTTCTCACTCCCACTAGTGAATCCAATGTGACACACACCCATACAATGCGCACCACCCCGTGATGTTTTTCTCACTCCTACTACTGAATCCAATGTGACACACACCCATACAATGCGCACCACCCCGTGATGTTTTTCTCACTCCTACTAGTGAATCTAATGTAACACACACCCATACAATGCGCACCACCCCGTGATGTTTTTCTCACTCCTATCAGTGAATCTAATGTAACACACACCCATACAATGCGCACCACCCCGTGATGTTTTTCTCACTCCTACTAGTAAATCTAATGTAACACACACCCATACAATGCGCACCACCCCGTGATGTTTTTCTCACTCCCACTAGTGAATCTAATGTAACACACACCCATACAATGCGCACAACCCCGTGATGTTTTTCTCACTCCCACTAGTGAATCTAATGTAACACACAACCATACAATACGCACCACCCCGTGATGTTTTTCTCACTCCTACTAGTGAATCCAATGTAACACACACCCATACAATGCGCACCACCCCGTGATGTTTTTCTCACTCCTACTAGTGAATCCCAATGTGACACACACCCATACAATGCGCACCACCCCGTGATGTTTTTTCTCACTCCTACTAGTGAATCCAATGTGACACACACCCATACAATGCGCACCACCCGTGATGTTTTTCTCACTCCTACTAGTGAATCTAATGTGACACACACCCATACAATGCGCACCACCCCGTGATGTTTTTCTCACTCCTACTAGTGAATGTAATGTGACACGCACCCATACAATGCGCACCACCCCGTGATGTTTTTCTCACTCCTATTAGTGAATCTAATGTAACACGCACCCATACAATGCGCACCACCCCGTGATGTTTTTCTCACTCCTACTAGTGAATGTAATGTAACACGCACCCATACAATGCGCACCACCCCGTGATGTTTTTCTCACTCCCACTAGTGAATGTAATGTAACACGCACCCATACAATGCGCACCACACCGTGATGTTTTTCTCACTCCCACTAGTGAATCTAATGTAACACAGACCCATACAAATGCGCACCACACCGTGATGTTTTTCTCACTCCCACTAGTGAATCTAATGTAACACACACCCGTACAATGCGCACCACCCCGTGATGTATTTCTCACTCCCACTAGTGAATCTAATGTAACACACACCCGTACAATGCGCACCACCCCGTGATGTTTTTCTCACTCTCACTAGTGAATCTAATGTAACACACACCCGTACATGCGCACCACCCCGTGATGTTTTTCTCACTCCCACTAGTGAATCTAATGTGACACACACCCATACAATGCGCACCACCCCGTGATGTTTTTCTCACTCCTACTAGTGAATGTAATTTAACACACACCCATACAATGCGCACCACCCGGTGATGTTTTTCTCACTCCTACTAGTGAATCTAATGTAACACACACCCATACAATGCGCACCACCCGGTGATGTTTTTCTCACTCCTACTAGTGAATCTAATGTGACACACACCCATACAATGCGCACCACCCCGTCATGTTTTTCTCACTCCTACTAGTGAATCTAATGTGACACACACCCATACAATGCGCACCACCCCGTGATGTATTTCTCACTCCTACTAGTGAATCTAATGTGACACACACCCATACAATGCGCACCACCCCTTGATGTTTTTCTCACTCCTACTAGTGAATCTAATGTAACACACACCCATAGAATGCGCACCACCCCGTGATGTTTTTCTCACTCCTTCTAGTGAATCTAATGTAACACACACCCATACAATGCGCACACCCGTGATGTTTTTGTCACTCCCACTAGTGAATCCAATGTAACACACACCCATACAATGCGCACCACCCCGTGATGTTTTTCTCACTCCCACTAGTGAATCCAATGTGACACACACCCATACAATGCGCACCACCCCGTGATGTTTTTCTCACTCCTACTACTGAATCAATGTGACACACACCCATACAATGCGCACCACCCCGTGATGTTTTTCTCACTCCTACTAGTGAATCTATGTAACACACACCCATACAATGCGCACCACCCCGTGATGTTTTTCTCACTCCCACTAGTGAATCTAATGTAACACACACCCATACAATGCGCACCACCCCGTGATGATTTTCTCACTCCCACTAGTGAATCTAATGTAACACACACCCATACAATGCGCACCACACCGTAATGTTTTTCTCACTCCCACTAGTGAATCTAATGTAACAGACACCCATACAATGCGCACCACCCCGTGATGTTTTTCTCACTCCAACTAGTGAATCTAATGTAACACACACCCATACAATGCGCACCACCCCGTGATGTTTTTCTCACTCCCACTAGTGAATCTAATGTAACACACACCCATACAATGCGCACCACCCCGTGATGTTTTTCTCACTCCCACTAGTGAATCCAATGTGACACACACCCATACAATGCGCACCACCCCGTGATGTTTTTCTCACTCCTACTACTGAATCCAATGTGACACACACCCATACAATGCGCACCACCCCGTGATGTTTTTCTCACTCCTACTAGTGAATCTATGTAACACACACCCATACAATGGGCACCACCCCGTGATGTTTTTCTCACTCCTACTAGTGAATCTAATGTAACACACACCCATGCAATGCGCACCACCCCGTGATGTTTTTCTCACTCCTACTAGTGCATGTAATGTAACACACCCATACAATGCGCACCACCCCGTGATGTTTTTCTCACTCCTACTAGTGAATGTAATGTAACACACACCCATACAATGCGCACCACCCCGTGATGTTTTTCTCACTCCTACTAGTGAATATAATGTAACACACACCCATACAATGCGCACCACCCCGTGATGTTTTTCTCACTCCCACTAGTGAATCTAATGTAACACACACCCATACAATGCGCACCACCCCGTGATGATTTTCTCACTCCCACTAGTGAATCTAATGTAACACACACCTATACAATGCGCACCACACCGTGATGTTTTTCTCACTCCCACTAGTGAATCTAATGTAACAGACACCCATACAATGCGCACCACCCCGTGATGTTTTTCTCACTCCCACTAGTGAATCTAATGTAACACACACCCATACAATGCGCACCACCCCGTGATGTTTTTCTCACTCCCACTAGTGAATCTAATGTAACACACACCCATACAATGCGCACCACCCCGTGATGTTTTTCTCACTCCCACTAGTGAATCCAATGTAACACACACCCATACAATGCGCACCACCCCGTGATGTTTTTCTCACTCCTACTACTGAATCCAATGTGACACACACCCATACAATGCGCACCACCCCGTGATGTTTTTCTCACTCCTACTAGTGAATCTATGTAACACACACCCATACAATGCGCACCACCCCGTGATGTTTTTCTCACTCCTACTAGTGAATCTATGTAACACACACCCATACAATGGGCACCACCCCGTGATGTTTTTCTCACTCCTACTAGTGAATCTAATGTAACACACACCCATGCAATGCGCACCACCCCGTGATGTTTTTCTCACTCCTACTAGTGAATCTAATGTAACACACACCCATACAATGCGCACCACCCCGTGATGTTTTTCTCACTCCTACTAGTGAATGTAATGTAACACACACCCATACAATGCGCACCACCCCGTGATGTTTTTCTCACTCCTACTAGTGAATATAATGTAACACACACCCATACAATGCGCACCACCCCGTGATGTTTTTCTCACTCCCACTAGTGAATCTAATGTAACACACACCCATACAATGCGCACCACCCCGTGATGATTTTCTCACTCCCACTAGTGAATCTAATGTAACACACACCCATACAATGCGCACCACACCGTGATGTTTTTCTCACTCCCACTAGTGAATCTAATGTAACAGACACCCATACAATGCGCACCACCCCGTGATGTTTTTCTCACTCCAACTAGTGAATCTAATGTAACACACACCCATACAATGCGCACCACCCCGTGATGTTTTTCTCACTCCCACTAGTGAATCTAATGTAACACACACCCATACAATGCGCACCACCCCGTGATGTTTTTCTCACTCCCACTAGTGAATCCAATGTAACACACACCCATACAATGCGCACCACCCCGTGATGTTTTTCTCACTCCCACTAGTGAATCCAATGTGACACACACCCATACAATGCGCACCACCCCGTGATGTTTTTCTCACTCCTACTACTGAATCCAATGTGACACACACCCATACAATGCGCACCACCCCGTGATGTTTTTCTCACTCCTACTAGTGAATCTATGTAACACACACCCATACAATGGGCACCACCCCGTGATGTTTTTCTCACTCCTACTAGTGAATCTAATGTAACACACACCCATGCAATGCGCACCACCCCGTGATGTTTTTCTCACTCCTACTAGTGAATCTAATGTAACACACACCCATACAATGCGCACCACCCCGTGATGTTTTTCTCACTCCTACTAGTGAATGTAATGTAACACACACCCATACAATGCGCACCACCCCGTGATGTTTTTCTCACTCCTACTAGTGAATATAATGTAACACACACCCATACAATGCGCACCACCCCGTGATGTTTTTCTCACTCCCACTAGTGAATCTAATGTAACACACACCCATACAATGCGCACCACCCCGTGATGATTTTCTCACTCCCACTAGTGAATCTAATGTAACACACACCCATACAATGTGCACCACACCGTGATGTTTTTCTCACTCCCACTAGTGAATCTAATGTAACAGACACCCATACAATGCGCACCACCCCGTGATGTTTTTCTCACTCCCACTAGTGAATCTAATGTAACACACACCCATACAATGCGCACCACCCCGTGATGTTTTTCTCACTCCCACTAGTGAATCTAATGTAACACACACCCATACAATGCGCACCACCCCGTGATGTTTTTCTCACTCCCACTAGTGAATCCAATGTAACACACACCCATACAATGCGCACCACCCCGTGATGTTTTTCTCACTCCCACTAGTGAATCCAATGTGACACACACCCATACAATGCGCACCACCCCGTGATGTTTTTCTCACTCCTACTACTGAATCCAATGTGACACACACCCATACAATGCGCACCACCCCGTGATGTTTTTCTCACTCCTACTAGTGAATCCAATGTGACACACACCCATACAATGCGCACCACCCCGTGATGTTTTTCTCACTCCTACTAGTGAATCTAATGTGACACACACCCATACAATGCGCACCACCCCGTGATGTTTTTCTCACTCCTACTAGTGAATGTAATGTAACACACACCCATACAATGCGCACCACCCGGTGATGTTTTTCTCACTCCTACTAGTGAATCTAATGTAACACACACCCATACAATGCGCACCACCCGGTGATGTTTTTCTCACTCCTACTAGTGAATCTAATGTGACACACACCCATACAATGCGCACCACCCCGTCATGTTTTTCTCACTCCTACTAGTGAATCTAATGTGACACACACCCATACAATGCGCACCACCCCGTGATGTATTTCTCACTCCTACTAGTGAATCTAATGTGACACACACCCATACAATGCGCACCACCCCTTGATGTTTTTCTCACTCCTACTAGTGAATCTAATGTAACACACACCCATAGAATGCGCACCACCCCGTGATGTTTTTCTCACTCCTTCTAGTGAATCTAATGTAACACACACCCATACAATGCGCACCACCCCGTGATGTTTTTGTCACTCCTACTAGTGAATCTAATGTAACACACACCCATACAATGCGCACCACCCAGTGATGTTTTTCTCACTCCTACTAGTGAATGTAATGTAACACACACCCATACAATGCGCACCACCCCGTGATGTTTTTCTCACTCCTACTAGTGAATGTAATGTAACACACACCCATACAATGCGCACCACCCCGTGATGTTTTTCTCACTCCTACTAGTGAATCTAATGTAACACACAACCATACAATACGCACCACCCCGTGATGTTTTTCTCACTCCTACTAGTGAATCCAATGTGACACACACCCATACAATGCGCACCACCCCGTGATGTTTTTCTCACTCCTACTAGTGAATCCAATGTAACACACACCCATACGATGCGCACCACCCCGTGATGTTTTTCTCACTCCTACTAGTGAATCTATGTAACACACACCCATACAATGGGCACCACCCCGTGATGTTTTTCTCACTCCTACTAGTGAATCTAATGTAACACACACCCATGCAATGCGCACCACCCCGTGATGTTTTTCTCACTCCTACTAGTGAATCTAATGTAACACACACCCATACAATGCGCACCACCCCGTGATGTTTTTCTCACTCCTACTAGTGAATGTAATGTAACACACACCCATACAATGCGCACCACCCCGTGATGTTTTTCTCACTCCTACTAGTGAATATAATGTAACACACACCCATACAATGCGCACCACCCCGTGATGTTTTTCTCACTCCCACTAGTGAATCTAATGTAACACACACCCATACAATGCGCACCACCCCGTGATGATTTTCTCACTCCCACTAGTGAATCTAATGTAACACACACAAATACAATGCGCACCACACCGTGATGTTTTTCTCACTCCCACTAGTGAATCTAATGTAACAGACACCCATACAATGCGCACCACCCCGTGATGTTTTTCTCACTCCCACTAGTGAATCTAATGTAACACACACCCATACAATGCGCACCACCCCGTGATGTTTTTCTCACTCCCACTAGTGAATCTAATGTAACACACACCCATACAATGCGCACCACCCCGTGATGATTTTCTCACTCCCACTAGTGAATCTAATGTAACACACACGCATACAATGCGCACCACACCGTGATGTTTTTCTCACTCCCACTAGTGAATCTAATGTAACAGACACCCATACGATGCGCACCACCCCGTGATGTTTTTCTCACTCCCACTAGTGAATCTAATGTAACACACACCCATACAATGCGCACCACCCCGTGATGTTTTTCTCACTCCCACTAGTGAATCTAATGTAACACACACCCATACAATGCGCACCACCCCGTGATGTTTTTCTCACTCCCACTAGTGAATCCAATGTAACACACACCCATACAATGCGCACCACCCCGTGATGTTTTTCTCACTCCCACTAGTGAATCCAATGTGACACACACCCATACAATGCGCACCACCCCGTGATGTTTTTCTCACTCCTACTACTGAATCCAATGTGACACACACCCATACAATGCGCACCACCCCGTGATGTTTTTCTCACTCCTACTAGTGAATCCAATGTGACACACACCCATACAATGCGCACCACCCCGTGATGTTTTTCTCACTCCTACTAGTGAATCTAATGTGACACACACCCATACAATGCGCACCACCCCGTGATGTTTTTCTCACTCCTACTAGTGAATGTAATGTAACACACACCCATACAATGCGCACCACCCGGTGATGTTTTTCTCACTCCTACTAGTGAATCTAATGTAACACACACCCATACAATGCGCACCACCCGGTGATGTTTTTCTCACTCCTACTAGTGAATCTAATGTGACACACACCCATACAATGCGCAGCACCCCGTCATGTTTTTCTCACTCCTACTAGTGAATCTAATGTGACACACACCCATACAATGCGCACCACCCCGTGATGTATTTCTCACTCCTACTAGTGAATCTAATGTAACACACACCCATACAATGCGCACCACCCCGTGATGTTTTTCTCACTCCCACTAGTGAATCTAATGTAACACACACCCATACAATGCGCACCACCCCGTGATGTTTTTCTCACTCCCACTAGTGAATCCAATGTAACACACACCCATACAATGCGCACCACCCCGTGATGTTTTTCTCACTCCCACTAGTGAATCTAATGTAACAGACACCCATACAATGCGCACCACCCCGTGATGTTTTTCTCACTCCCACTAGTGAATCTAATGTAACACACACCCATACAATGCGCACCACCCCGTGATGTTTTTCTCACTCCCACTAGTGAATCTAATGTAACACACACCCATACAATGCGCACCACCCCGTGATGTTTTTCTCACTCCCACTAGTGAATCCAATGTAACACACACCCATACAATGCGCACCACCCCGTGATGTTTTTCTCACTCCTACTACTGAATCCAATGTGACACACACCCATACAATGCGCACCACCCCGTGATGTTTTTCTCACTCCTACTAGTGAATCTATGTAACACACACCCATACAATGCGCACCACCCCGTGATGTTTTTCTCACTCATACTAGTGAATCTATGTAACACACACCCATACAATGGGCACCACCCCGTGATGTTTTTCTCACTCCTACTAGTGAATCTAATGTAACACACACCCATGCAATGCGCACCACCCCGTGATGTTTTTCTCACTCCTACTAGTGAATCTAATGTAACACACACCCATACAATGCGCACCACCCCGTGATGTTTTTCTCACTCCTACTAGTGAATGTAATGTAACACACACCCATACAATGCGCACCATCCCGTGATGTTTTTCTCACTCCTACTAGTGAATATAATGTAACACACACCCATACAATGCGCACCACCCCGTGATGTTTTTCTCACTCCCACTAGTGAATCTAATGTAACACACACCCATACAATGCGCACCACCCCGTGATGATTTTCTCACTCCCACTAGTGAATCTAATGTAACACACACCCATACAATGCGCACCACACCGTGATGTTTTTCTCACTCCCACTAGTGAATCTAATGTAACAGACACCCATACAGTGCGCACCACCCCGTGATGTTTTTCTCACTCCAACTAGTGAATCTAATGTAACACACACCCATACAATGCGCACCACCCCGTGATGTTTTTCTCACTCCCACTAGTGAATCTAATGTAACACACACCCATACAATGCGCACCACCCCGTGATGTTTTTCTCACTCCCACTAGTGAATCCAATGTGACACACACCCATACAATGCGCACCACCCCGTGATGTTTTTCTCACTCCTACTACTGAATCCAATGTGACACACACCCATACAATGCGCACCACCCCGTGATGTTTTTCTCACTCCTATCAGTGAATCTAATGTAACACACACCCATACAATGCGCACCACCCCGTGATGTTTTTCTCACTCCTACTAGTAAATCTAATGTAACACACACCCATACAATGCGCACCACCCCGTGATGTTTTTCTCACTCCCACTAGTGAATCTAATGTAACACACACCCATACAATGCGCACAACCCCGTGATGTTTTTCTCACTCCCACTAGTGAATCTAATGTAACACACAACCATACAATACGCACCACCCCGTGATGTTTTTCTCACTCCTACTAGTGAATCCAATGTAACACACACCCATACAATGCGCACCACCCCGTGATGTTTTTCTCACTCCTACTAGTGAATCCAATGTGACACACACCCATACAATGCGCACCACCCCGTGATGTTTTTCTCACTCCTACTAGTGAATCCAATGTGACACACACCCATACAATGCGCACCACCCCGTGATGTTTTTCTCACTCCTACTAGTGAATCTAATGTGACACACACCCATACAATGCGCACCACCCCGTGATGTTTTTCTCACTCCTACTAGTGAATGTAATGTGACACGCACCCATACAATGCGCACCACCCCGTGATGTTTTTCTCACTCCTATTAGTGAATCTAATGTAACACGCACCCATACAATGCGCACCACCCCGTGATGTTTTTCTCACTCCTACTAGTGAATGTAATGTAACACGCACCCATACAATGCGCACCACCCCGTGATGTTTTTCTCACTCCCACTAGTGAATGTAATGTAACACGCACCCATACAATGCGCACCACACCGTGATGTTTTTCTCACTCCCACTAGTGAATCTAATGTAACACAGACCCATACAATGCGCACCACACCGTGATGTTTTTCTCACTCCCACTAGTGAATCTAATGTAACACACACCCGTACAATGCGCACCACCCCGTGATGTTTTTCTCACTCCCACTAGTGAATCTAATGTAACACACACCCGTACAATGCGCACCACCCCGTGATGTTTTTCTCACTCTCACTAGTGAATCTAATGTAACACACACCCGTACAATGCGCACCACCCCGTGATGTTTTTCTCACTCCCACTAGTGAATCTAATGTGACACACACCCATACAATGCGCACCACCCCGTGATGTTTTTCTCACTCCTACTAGTGAATGTAATGTAACACACACCCATACAATGCGCACCACCCGGTGATGTTTTTCTCACTCCTACTAGTGAATCTAATGTAACACACACCCATACAATGCGCACCACCCGGTGATGTTTTTCTCACTCCTACTAGTGAATCTAATGTGACACACACCCATACAATGCGCACCACCCCGTCATGTTTTTCTCACTCCTACTAGTGAATCTAATGTGACACACACCCATACAATGCGCACCACCCCGTGATGTATTTCTCACTCCTACTAGTGAATCTAATGTGACACACACCCATACAATGCGCACCACCCCTTGATGTTTTTCTCACTCCTACTAGTGAATCTAATGTAACACACACCCATAGAATGCGCACCACCCCGTGATGTTTTTCTCACTCCTTCTAGTGAATCTAATGTAACACACACCCATACAATGCGCACCACCCCGTGATGTTTTTGTCACTCCCACTAGTGAATCCAATGTAACACACACCCATACAATGCGCACCACCCCGTGATGTTTTTCTCACTCCCACTAGTGAATCCAATGTGACACACACCCATACAATGCGCACCACCCGGTGATGTTTTTCTCACTCCTACTACTGAATCCAATGTGACACACACCCATACAATGCGCACCACCCCGTGATGTTTTTCTCACTCCTACTAGTGAATCTATGTAACACACACCCATACAATGCGCACCACCCCGTGATGTTTTTCTCACTCCCACTAGTGAATCTAATGTAACACACACCCATACAATGCGCACCACCCCGTGATGATTTTCTCACTCCCACTAGTGAATCTAATGTAACACACACCCATACAATGCGCACCACACCGTGATGTTTTTCTCACTCCCACTAGTGAATCTAATGTAACAGACACCCATACAATGCGCACCACCCCGTGATGTTTTTCTCACTCCAACTAGTGAATCTAATGTAACACACACCCATACAATGCGCACCACCCCGTGATGTTTTTCTCACTCCCACTAGTGAATCTAATGTAACACACACCCATACAATGCGCACCACCCCGTGATGTTTTTCTCACTCCCACTAGTGAATCCAATGTGACACACACCCATACAATGCGCACCACCCCGTGATGTTTTTCTCACTCCTACTACTGAATCCAATGTGACACACACCCATACAATGCGCACCACCCCGTGATGTTTTTCTCACTCCTACTAGTGAATCTATGTAACACACACCCATACAATGGGCACCACCCCGTGATGTTTTTCTCACTCCTACTAGTGAATCTAATGTAACACACACCCATGCAATGCGCACCACCCCGTGATGTTTTTCTCACTCCTACTAGTGCATGTAATGTAACACACCCATACAATGCGCACCACCCCGTGATGTTTTTCTCACTCCTACTAGTGAATGTAATGTAACACACACCCATACAATGCGCACCACCCCGTGATGTTTTTCTCACTCCTACTAGTGAATATAATGTAACACACACCCATACAATGCGCACCACCCCGTGATGTTTTTCTCACTCCCACTAGTGAATCTAATGTAACACACACCCATACAATGCGCACCACCCCGTGATGATTTTCTCACTCCCACTAGTGAATCTAATGTAACACACACCTATACAATGCGCACCACACCGTGATGTTTTTCTCACTCCCACTAGTGAATCTAATGTAACAGACACCCATACAATGCGCACCACCCCGTGATGTTTTTCTCACTCCCACTAGTGAATCTAATGTAACACACACCCATACAATGCGCACCACCCCGTGATGTTTTTCTCACTCCCACTAGTGAATCTAATGTAACACACACCCATACAATGCGCACCACCCCGTGATGTTTTTCTCACTCCCACTAGTGAATCCAATGTAACACACACCCATACAATGCGCACCACCCCGTGATGTTTTTCTCACTCCTACTACTGAATCCAATGTGACACACACCCATACAATGCGCACCACCCCGTGATGTTTTTCTCACTCCTACTAGTGAATCTATGTAACACACACCCATACAATGCGCACCACCCCGTGATGTTTTTCTCACTCCTACTAGTGAATCTATGTAACACACACCCATACAATGGGCACCACCCCGTGATGTTTTTCTCACTCCTACTAGTGAATCTAATGTAACACACACCCATGCAATGCGCACCACCCCGTGATGTTTTTCTCACTCCTACTAGTGAATCTAATGTAACACACACCCATACAATGCGCACCACCCCGTGATGTTTTTCTCACTCCTACTAGTGAATGTAATGTAACACACACCCATACAATGCGCACCACCCCGTGATGTTTTTCTCACTCCTACTAGTGAATATAATGTAACACACACCCATACAATGCGCACCACCCCGTGATGTTTTTCTCACTCCCACTAGTGAATCTAATGTAACACACACCCATACAATGCGCACCACCCCGTGATGATTTTCTCACTCCCACTAGTGAATCTAATGTAACACACACCCATACAATGCGCACCACACCGTGATGTTTTTCTCACTCCCACTAGTGAATCTAATGTAACAGACACCCATACAATGCGCACCACCCCGTGATGTTTTTCTCACTCCAACTAGTGAATCTAATGTAACACACACCCATACAATGCGCACCACCCCGTGATGTTTTTCTCACTCCCACTAGTGAATCTAATGTAACACACACCCATACAATGCGCACCACCCCGTGATGTTTTTCTCACTCCCACTAGTGAATCCAATGTAACACACACCCATACAATGCGCACCACCCCGTGATGTTTTTCTCACTCCCACTAGTGAATCCAATGTGACACACACCCATACAATGCGCACCACCCCGTGATGTTTTTCTCACTCCTACTACTGAATCCAATGTGACACACACCCATACAATGCGCACCACCCCGTGATGTTTTTCTCACTCCTACTAGTGAATCTATGTAACACACACCCATACAATGGGCACCACCCCGTGATGTTTTTCTCACTCCTACTAGTGAATCTAATGTAACACACACCCATGCAATGCGCACCACCCCGTGATGTTTTTCTCACTCCTACTAGTGAATCTAATGTAACACACACCCATACAATGCGCACCACCCCGTGATGTTTTTCTCACTCCTACTAGTGAATGTAATGTAACACACACCCATACAATGCGCACCACCCCGTGATGTTTTTCTCACTCCTACTAGTGAATATAATGTAACACACACCCATACAATGCGCACCACCCCGTGATGTTTTTCTCACTCCCACTAGTGAATCTAATGTAACACACACCCATACAATGCGCACCACCCCGTGATGATTTTCTCACTCCCACTAGTGAATCTAATGTAACACACACCCATACAATGTGCACCACACCGTGATGTTTTTCTCACTCCCACTAGTGAATCTAATGTAACAGACACCCATACAATGCGCACCACCCCGTGATGTTTTTCTCACTCCCACTAGTGAATCTAATGTAACACACACCCATACAATGCGCACCACCCCGTGATGTTTTTCTCACTCCCACTAGTGAATCTAATGTAACACACACCCATACAATGCGCACCACCCCGTGATGTTTTTCTCACTCCCACTAGTGAATCCAATGTAACACACACCCATACAATGCGCACCACCCCGTGATGTTTTTCTCACTCCCACTAGTGAATCCAATGTGACACACACCCATACAATGCGCACCACCCCGTGATGTTTTTCTCACTCCTACTACTGAATCCAATGTGACACACACCCATACAATGCGCACCACCCCGTGATGTTTTTCTCACTCCTACTAGTGAATCCAATGTGACACACACCCATACAATGCGCACCACCCCGTGATGTTTTTCTCACTCCTACTAGTGAATCTAATGTGACACACACCCATACAATGCGCACCACCCCGTGATGTTTTTCTCACTCCTACTAGTGAATGTAATGTAACACACACCCATACAATGCGCACCACCCGGTGATGTTTTTCTCACTCCTACTAGTGAATCTAATGTAACACACACCCATACAATGCGCACCACCCGGTGATGTTTTTCTCACTCCTACTAGTGAATCTAATGTGACACACACCCATACAATGCGCACCACCCCGTCATGTTTTTCTCACTCCTACTAGTGAATCTAATGTGACACACACCCATACAATGCGCACCACCCCGTGATGTATTTCTCACTCCTACTAGTGAATCTAATGTGACACACACCCATACAATGCGCACCACCCCTTGATGTTTTTCTCACTCCTACTAGTGAATCTAATGTAACACACACCCATAGAATGCGCACCACCCCGTGATGTTTTTCTCACTCCATCTAGTGAATCTAATGTAACACACACCCATACAATGCGCACCACCCCGTGATGTTTTTGTCACTCCTACTAGTGAATCTAATGTAACACACACCCATACAATGCGCACCACCCAGTGATGTTTTTCTCACTCCTACTAGTGAATGTAATGTAACACACACCCATACAATGCGCACCACCCCGTGATGTTTTTCTCACTCCTACTAGTGAATGTAATGTAACACACACCCATACAATGCGCACCACCCCGTGATGTTTTTCTCACTCCTACTAGTGAATCTAATGTAACACACAACCATACAATACGCACCACCCCGTGATGTTTTTCTCACTCCTACTAGTGAATCCAATGTGACACACACCCATACAATGCGCACCACCCCGTGATGTTTTTCTCACTCCTACTAGTGAATCCAATGTAACACACACCCATACGATGCGCACCACCCCGTGATGTTTTTCTCACTCCTACTAGTGAATCTATGTAACACACACCCATACAATGGGCACCACCCCGTGATGTTTTTCTCACTCCTACTAGTGAATCTAATGTAACACACACCCATGCAATGCGCACCACCCCGTGATGTTTTTCTCACTCCTACTAGTGAATCTAATGTAACACACACCCATACAATGCGCACCACCCCGTGATGTTTTTCTCACTCCTACTAGTGAATGTAATGTAACACACACCCATACAATGCGCACCACCCCGTGATGTTTTTCTCACTCCTACTAGTGAATATAATGTAACACACACCCATACAATGCGCACCACCCCGTGATGTTTTTCTCACTCCCACTAGTGAATCTAATGTAACACACACCCATACAATGCGCACCACCCCGTGATGATTTTCTCACTCCCACTAGTGAATCTAATGTAACACACACAAATACAATGCGCACCACACCGTGATGTTTTTCTCACTCCCACTAGTGAATCTAATGTAACAGACACCCATACAATGCGCACCACCCCGTGATGTTTTTCTCACTCCCACTAGTGAATCTAATGTAACACACACCCATACAATGCGCACCACCCCGTGATGTTTTTCTCACTCCCACTAGTGAATCTAATGTAACACACACCCATAGAATGCGCACCACCCCGTGATGTTTTTCTCACTCCCACTAGTGAATCCAATGTAACACACACCCATACAATGCGCACCACCCCGTGATGTTTTTCTCACTCCCACTAGTGAATCTAATGTAACACACACCCATACAATGCGCACCACCCCGTGATGTTTTTCTCACTCCTACTAGTGAATCTAATGTAACACACACCCATACAATGCGCACCACCCCGTGATGTTTTTCTCACTCCTACTAGTGAATCTAATGTAACACACACCCATACAATGCGCACCACCCCGTGATGTGTTTCTCACTCCTACTAGCGAATCTAATGTAACACACACCCATACAATGCGCACCACCCCGTGATGTTTTTCTCACTCCTACTAGTGAATCTATGTAACACACACCCATACAATGCGCACCACCCCGTGATGTTTTTCTCACTCCTACTAGTGAATCTATGTAACACACACCCATACAATGGGCACCACCCCGTGATATTTTTCTCACTCCTACTAGTGAATCTAATGTAACACACACCCATGCAATGCGCACCACCCCGTGATGTTTTTCTCACTCCCACTAGTGAATCTAATGTAACACACACCCATACAATGCGCACCACCCCGTGATGTTTTTCTCACTCCCACTTGCGAATCTAATGTAACACACACCCATACAATGCGCACCACCCCGTGATGTTTTTCTCACTCCCACTAGCGAATCTAATGTAACACACACCCATACAATGCGCACCACCCCGTGATGTTTTTCTCACTCCCACTAGCGAATCTAATGTAACACACACCCATAAAATGCGCACCACCCCGTGATGTTTTTCTCACTCCTACTAGTGAATCTATGTAACACACACCCATACAATGCGCACCACCCCGTGATGTTTTTCTCACTCCTACTAGTGAATCTATGTAACACACACCCATACAATGGGCACCACCCCGTGATGTTTTTCTCACTCCTACTAGTGAATCTAATGTAACACACACCCATGCAATGCGCACCACCCCGTGATGTTTTTCTCACTCCTACTAGTGAATCTAATGTAACACACACCCATACAATGCGCACCACCCCGTGATGTTTTTCTCACTCCTACTAGTGAATGTAATGTAACACACACCCATACAATGCGCACCACCCCGTGATGTTTTTCTCACTCCTACTAGTGAATATAATGTAACACACACCCATACAATGCGCACCACCCCGTGATGTTTTTCTCACTCCCACTAGTGAATCTAATGTAACACACACCCATACAATGCGCACCACCCCGTGATGATTTTCTCACTCCCACTAGTGAATCTAATGTAACACACACAAATACAATGCGCACCACACCGTGATGTTTTTCTCACTCCCACTAGTGAATCTAATGTAACAGACACCCATACAATGCGCACAACCCCGTGATGTTTTTCTCACTCCCACTAGTGAATCTAATGTAACACACACCCATACAATGCGCACCACCCCGTGATGTTTTTCTCACTCCCACTAGTGAATCTAATGTAACACACACCCATAGAATGCGCACCACCCCGTGATGTTTTTCTCACTCCCACTAGTGAATCCAATGTAACACACACCCATACAATGCGCACCACCCCGTGATGTTTTTCTCACTCCCACTAGTGAATCCAATGTGACACACACCCATACAATGCGCACCACCCCGTGATGTTTTTCTCACTCCTACTACTGAATCCAATGTGACACACACCCATACAATGCGCACCACCCCGTGATGTTTTTCTCACTCCTACTAGTGAATGTAATGTAACACACACCCATACAATGCGCACCACCCCGTGATGTTTTTCTCACTCCTACTAGTGAATGTAATGTAACACACACCCATACAATGCGCACCACCCCGTGATGTTTTTCTCACTCCTACTAGTGAATGTAATGTAACACACACCCATACAATGCGCACCACCCGGTGATCTTTTTCTCACTCCTACTAGTGAATCTAATGTGACACACACCCATACAATGCGCACCACCCCGTCATGATTTTCTCACTCCTACTAGTGAATCTAATGTGACACACACCCATACAATGCGCACCACCCCGTGATGTATTTCTCACTCCTACTAGTGAATCTAATGTGACACACACCCATACAATGCGCACCACCCCTTGATGTTTTTCTCACTCCTACTAGTGAATCTAATGTAACACACACCCATAGAATGCGCACCACCCCGTGATGTTTTTCTCACTCCTTCTAGTGAATCTAATGTAACACACACCCATACAATGCGCACCACCCCTTGATGTTTTTCTCACTCCTACTAGTGAATCTAATGTAACACACACCCATACAATGCGCACCACCCCGTGATGTTTTTCTCACTCCTACTAGTGAATGTAATGTAACACACACCCATACAATGCGCACCACCCCGTGATGTTTTTCTCACTCCTACTAGTGAATGTAATGTAACACACACCCATACAATGCGCACCACCCCGTGATGTTTTTCTCACTCCTACTAGTGAATCTAATGTGACACACAACCATACAATACGCACCACCCCGTGATGTTTTTCTCACTCCTACTAGTGAATCCAATGTGACACACACCCATACGATGCGCACCACCCCGTGATGTTTTTCTCACTCCTACTAGTGAATCCAATGTGACACACACCCATACGATGCGCACCACCCCGTGATGTTTTTCTCACTCCTACTAGTGAATCCAATGTGACACACACCCATACGATGCGCACCACCCCGTGATGTTTTTCTCACTCCTACTAGTGAATCCAATGTGACACACACCCATACGATGCGCACCACCCCGTGATGTTTTTCTCACTCCTACTAGTGAATCTAATGTGACACACACCCATACGATGCGCACCACCCCGTGATGTTTTTCTCACTCCTACTAGTGAATCCAATGTGACACACAACCATACAATGCGCACCACCCCGTGATGTTTTTCTCACTCCCACTAGTGAATCCAATGTGACACACACCCATACAATGCGCACCACCCCGTGATGTTTTTCTCACTCCCACTAGTGAATCTAATGTAACACACACCCATACAATGCGCACCACCCCGTGATGTTTTTCTCACTCCCACTAGTGAATCTAATGTAACACACACCCATACAATGCGCACCACCCCGTGATGTTTTTCTCACTCCCACTAGTGAATCTAATGTAACACACACCCATACAATGCGCACCACCCCGTGATGTTTTTCTCACTCCCACTAGTGAATCTAATGTAACACACACCCATACAATGCGCACCACCCCGTGATTTTTTTCTCACTCCCACTATTGAATCTAATGTAACACACACCCATACAATGCGCACCACCCCGTGATGTTTTTCTCACTCCCACTAGTGAATCTAATGTAACACACACCCATACAATGCGCACCACCCCGTGATGTTTTTCTCACTCCCACTAGTGAATCTAATGTAACACACACCCATACAATGCGCACCACCCCGTGATGTTTTTCTCACTCCCACTAGTGAATCTAATGTAACACACACCCATACAATGCGCACCACCCCGTGATGTTTTTCTCACTCCCACAAGTGAATCTAATGTAACACACACCCATACAATGCGCACCACCCCGTGATGTTTTTCTCACTCCCACTAGTGAATCTAATGTAACACACACCATACAATGCGCACCACCCCGTGATGTTTTTCTCACTCCCACTAGTGAATGTAATGTAACACACACCCATACAATGCGCACCACCCCGTGATGTTTTCTCACTCCCACTAGTGAATCTAATGTAACACACACCCATACAATGCGCACCACCCCGTGATGTTTTTCTCACTCCCACTAGTGAATCTAATGTAACACACACCCATACAATGCGCACCACCCCGTGATGTTTTTCTCACTCCCACTAGTGAATCTAATGTAACACACACCCATACAATGCGCACCACCCCGTGATGTTTTTCTCACTCCCACTAGTGAATCTAATGTAACACACACCCATACAATGCGCACCACCCCGTGATGTTTTTCACACTCCCACTAGTGAATCTAATGTAACACACACCCATACAATGCGCACCACCCCGTGATGTTTTTCTCACTCCCACTAGTGAATCTAATGTAACACCCACCTATACAATGCGCACCACACCGTGATGTTTTTCTCACTCCCACTAGTGAATCTAATGTAACACACACCCATACAATGCGCACCACCCCGTGATGTTTTTCTCACTCCCACTAGTGAATCTAATGTAACACACACCCATACAATGCGCACCACCCCGTGATGTTTTTCTCACTCCCACTAGTGAATCTAATGTAACACACACCCATACAATGCGCACCACCCCGTGATGTTTTTCTCACTCCCACTAGTGAATCTAATGTAACACACACCCATACAATGCGCACCACCCCGTGATGTTTTTCTCACTCCCACTAGTGAATCTAATGTAACACACACCCATACAATGCGCACCACCCCGTGATGTTTTTCTCACTCCCACTAGTGAATCTAATGTAACACACACCCATACAATGCGCACCACCCCGTGATGTTTTTCTCACTCCCACTAGTGAATCTAATGTAACACCCACCTATACAATGCGCACCACCCCGTGATGTTTTTCTCACTCCTACTAGTGAATCTAATGTGACACACAACCATACAATACGCACCACCCCGTGATGTTTTTCTCACTCCTACTAGTGAATCCAATGTGACACACACCCATACAATGCGCACCAACCCGTGATGTTTTTCTCACTCCTACTAGTGAATCCAATGTGACACACACCCATACAATGCGCACCACCCCGTGATGTTTTTCTCACTCCTACTAGTGAGTCCAATGTGACACACACCCATACAATGCGCACCACCCCGTGATGTTTTTCTCACTCCTACTAGTGAATCTAATGTGACACACACCCATACAATGCGCACCACCCCGTGATGTTTTTCTCACTCCTACTAGTGAATCTAATGTGACACACACCCATACAATGCGCACCTCCCCGTGATGTTTTTCTCACTCCTACTAGTGAATGTAATGTAACACACACCCATACAATGCGCACCACCCCGTGATGTTTTTCTCACTCCTACTAGTGAATGTAATGTAACACACAACCATACAATGCGCACCACCCCGTGATGTTTTTCTCACTCCTACTAGTGAATCTAATGTAACACACAACCATACAATGCGCACCACCCCGTGATGTTTTTCTCACTCCTACTAGTGAATCTAATGTAACACACAACCATACAATGCGCACCACCCCGTGATGTTTTTCTCACTCCTACTAGTGAATCTAATGTAACACACAACCATACAATGCGCACCACCCGGTGATGTTTTTCTCACTCCTACTAGTGAATCTAATGTAACACACACCCATACAATGCGCACCACCCGGTGATGTTTTTCTCACTCCTATTATTGAATCTAATGTAACACACACCCATACAATGCGCACCACTCCGTGATGTTTTTCTCACTCCTACTAGTGAATCTAATGTGACACACACCCATACAATGCGCACCACACCGTGATGTTTTTCTCACTCCCACTAGTGAATCTAATGTGACACACACCCATACAATGCGCACCACCCCGTGATGTTTTTCTCACTCCCACTAGTGAATCTAATGTGACACACACCCATACAATGCGCACCACCCCGTGATGTTTTTCTCACTCCCACTAGTGAATCCAATGTGACACACACCCAATACAATGCGCACCACCCCGTGATGTTTTTCTCACTCCTACTAGCGAATCTAATGTAACACACACCCATAAAATGCGCACCACCCCGTGATGTTTTTCTCACTCCTACTAGTGAATCTATGTAACACACACCCATACAATGGGCACCACCCCGTGATATTTTTCTCACTCCTACTAGTGAATCTAATGTAACACACACCCATGCAATGCGCACCACCCCGTGATGTTTTTCTCACTCCCACTAGTGAATCTAATGTAACACACACCCATACAATGCGCACCACCCCGTGATGTTTTTCTCACTCCCACTAGTGAATCTAATGTAACACCCACCTATACAATGCGCACCACACCGTGATGTTTTTCTCACTCCCACTAGTGAATCTAATGTAACACACACCCATACAATGCGCACCACCCCGTGATGTTTTTCTCACTCCCACTAGTGAATCTAATGTAACACACACCCATACAATGCGCACCACCCCGTGATGTTTTTCTCACTCCCACTAGTGAATCTAATGTAACACACACCCATACAATGCGCACCACCCCGTGATGTTTTTCTCACTCCCACTAGTGAATCTAATGTAACACACACCCATACAATGCGCACCACCCCGTGATGTTTTTCTCACTCCCACTAGTGAATCTAATGTAACACACACCCATACAATGCGCACCACCCCGTGATGTTTTTCTCACTCCCACTAGTGAATCTAATGTAACACACACCCATACAATGCGCACCACCCCGTGATGTTTTTTCACTCCCACTAGTGAATCTAATGTAACACACACCCATACAATGCGCACCACCCCGTGATGTTTTTCTCACTCCCTCTAGTGAATCTAATGTAACACACACCCATACAATGCGCACCACCCCGTGATGTTTTTCTCACTCCTACTAGTGAATGTAATGTAACACACACCCATATAATGCGCACCACCCCGTGATGTTTTTCTCACTCCTACTAGTGAATGTAATGTGACACACACCCATACAATGCGCACCACCCCGTGATGTTTTTCTCACTCCTACTAGTGAATCTAATGTGACACACAACCATACAATACGCACCACCCCGTGATGTTTTTCTCACTCCTACTAGTGAATCCAATGTGACACACACCCATACAATGCGCACCAACCCGTGATGTTTTTCTCACTCCTACTAGTGAATCCAATGTGACACACACCCATACAATGCGCACCACCCCGTGATGTTTTTCTCACTCCTACTAGTGAATCCAATGTGACACACACCCATACAATGCGCACCACCCCGTGATGTTTTTCTCACTCCTACTAGTGAATCTAATGTGACACACACCCATACAATGCGCACCACCCCGTGATGTTTTTCTCACTCCTACTAGTGAATCTAATGTGACACACACCCATACAATGCGCACCTCCCCGTGATGTTTTTCTCACTCCTACTAGTGAATGTAATGTAACACACACCCATACAATGCGCACCACCCCGTGATGTTTTTCTCACTCCTACTAGTGAATGTAATGTAACACACACCCATACAATGCGCACCACCCCGTGATGTTTTTCTCACTCCTACTAGTGAATCTAATGTAACACACAACCATACAATGCGCACCACCCCGTGATGTTTTTCTCACTCCTACTAGTGAATCTAATGTAACACACACCCATACAATGCGCACCACCCCGTGATGTTTTTCTCACTCCTACTAGTGAATGTAATGTAACACACACCCATACAATGCGCACCACCCCGTGATGTTTTTCTCACTCCTACTAGTGAATGTAATGTAACACACACCCATACAATGCGCACCACCCCGTGATGTTTTTCTCACTCCTACTAGTGAATGTAATGTAACACACACCCATACAATGCGCACCACCCCGTGATGTTTTTCTCACTCCTACTAGTGAATGTAATGTAACACACAACCATACAATGCGCACCACCCCGTGATGTTTTTCTCACTCCTACTAGTGAATCTAATGTAACACACACACATAAAATGTGCACCACCCCGTGATGTTTTTCTCACTCCTACTAGTGAATCTATGTAACACACACCCATACAATGCGCACCACCCCGTGATGTTTTGCTCACTCCTACTAGTGAATCTATGTAACACACACCCATACAATGCGCACCACCCCGTGATGTTTTTCTCACTCCTACTAGTGAATGTAATGTAACACACACCCATACAATGCGCACCACCCCGTGATGTTTTTCTCACTCCTACTAGTGAATCTAATGTAACACACACCCATACAGTGCGCACCACCCTGTGATGTTTTTCTCACTCCCACTAGTGAATCTAATGTAACACACACCCATACAATGCGCACCACCCCGTGATGTATTTCTCACTCCCACTGGTGAATCTAATGTAACACACACCCATACAATGCGCACCACCCCGTGATGTTTTTCTCACTCCCACTAGTGAATCTAATGTAACACACACCCATACAATACGCACCACCCCGTGATGTTTTTCTGACTCCTACTAGTGAATCCAATGTAACACACACCCATACAATGCGCACCACCCCGTGATGTTTTCTCACTCCTACTAGTGAATCCAATGTAACACACACCCATACAATGCGCACCACCCCGTTATGTTTTTCTCACTCCTACTAGTGAATCCAATGTAAAACACACCCATACAATGCGCACCACCCCGTGATGTTTTTCTCACTCCTACTAGTGAATCTAATGTGACACACACCCATACAATGCGCACCACCCCGTGATGTTTTTCTCACTCCTACTAGTGAATGTAATGTAACACACACCCATACAATGCGCACCACCCCGTGATGTTTTTCTCACTCCTACTAGTGAATGTGATGTAACACACACCCATACAATGCGCACCACCCCGTGATGTTTTTCTCACTCCTACTAGTGAATCTAATGTAACACACACCCATACAATGCGCACCACCCCGTGATGTTTTTCTCACTCCCACTAGTGAATCTAATGTAACACACACCCATACAATGCGCAACACCCCGCGATGTTTTTCTCACTCCCACTAGTGAATCTAATGTAACACACACCCATACAATGCGCACCACCCCGTGATGTTTTTCTCACTCCCACTAGTGAATCCAATGTAACACACACCCATACAATGCGCACCACCCCGTGATGTTTTTCTCACTCCTACTAGTGAATCTAATGTAACACACACCCATACAATGCGCACCACTCCGTGATGTTTTTCTCACTCCTACTAGTGAATCTAATGTAACACACACCCATACAATGCGCACCACCCCGTGATGTTTTTCTCACTCCCACTAGTGAATCCAATGTAACACACACCCATACAATGCGCACCACCCCGTGATGTTTTTCTCACTCCTACTAGTGAATGTAATGTAACACACCCATACAATGCGCACCACCCCGTGATGTTTTTCTCACTCCTACTAGTGAATGTAATGTAACACATACCCATACAATGCGCACCACCCCGTGATGTTTTTCTCACTCCTACTAGTGAATCTAATGTGACACACACCCATACAATGCGCACCACCCCGTGATGTTTTTCTCACTCCTACTAGTGAATGTAATGTAACACACACCCATACAATGCGCACCACCCCGTGATGTTTTTCTCACTCCTACTAGTGAATGTAATGTAACACACACCCATACAATGCGCACCACCCAGTGATGTTTTTCTCACTCCTACTGGTGAATCTAATGTAACACACACCCATACAATGCGCACCACCCTGTGATGTTTTTCTCACTCCCAGTAGTGAATCTAATGTAACACACACCCATAAAATGCGCACCACCACGTGATGTATTTCTCACTCCCACTGGTGAATCTAATGTAACACACACCCATACAATGCGCACCACCCCGTGATGTTTTCCTCACTCCCACTAGTGAATCTAATGTAACACACACCCATACAATACGCACCACCCCGTGATGTTTTTCTCACTCCTACTAGAGAATCCAATGTAACACACACCCATACAATGCGCACCACCCCGTGATGTTTTTCTCACTCCTACTAGTGAATCCAATGTAACACACACCCATACAATGCGCACCACCCCGTGATGTTTTTCTCACTCCTACTAGTGAATCCAATGTAACACACACCCATACAATGCGAACCACCCCGTGATGTTTTTCTCACTCCTACTAGTGAATCTAATGTGACACACACCCATACAATGCGCACCACCCCGTGATGTTTTTCTCACTCCTACTAGTGAATGTAATGTAACACACACCCATACAATGCGCACCACCCCGTGATGTTTTTCTCACTCCTACTAGTGAATCTAATGTAACACACAACCATACAATGCGCACCACCCCGTGATGTTTTTCTCACTCCTACTAGTGAATCTAATGTAACACACAACCATACAATGCGCACCACCCCGTGCTGTTTTTCTCACTCCTACTAGTGAATCTAATGTAACACACACCCATACAATGCGCACCACCCGGTGATGTTTTTCTCACTCCTATTAGTGAATCTAATGTAACACACACCCATACAATGCGCACCACCCCGTGATGTTTTTCTAACTCCTACTAGTGAATCTAATGTAACACACACCCATACAATGCGCACCACACCGTGATGTTTTTCTCACTCCCACTAGTAAATCTAATGTAACACACACCCATACAATGCGCACCACCCCGTGATGTTTTTCTCACTCCCACTAGTGGATCTAATGTAACACACACCCATACAATGCGCAACACCCCATGATGTTTTTCTCACTCCCACTAGTGAATCTAATGTAACACACACCCATACAATGCGCACCACACCGTGATGTTTTTCTCACTCCCACTAGTGAATCTAATGTAACAGACACCCATACAATGCGCACCACCCGGTGATGTTTTTCTCACTCCTATTAGTGAATCTAATGTAACACACACCCATACAATGCGCACCACCCCGTGATGTTTTTCTCACTCCTACTAGTGAATCTAATGTAACACACACCCATACAATGCGCACCACACCGTGATGTTTTTCTCACTCCCACTAGTGAATCTAATGTAACACACACCCATACAATGCGCACCACCACGTGATGTTTTTCTCACTCCCACTAGTGAATCTAATGTAACACACACCCATACAATGCGCAACACCACATGATGTTTTTCTCACTCCCACTAGTGAATCTAATGTAACACACACCCATACAATGCGCACCACACCGTGATGTTTTTCTCACTCCCACTAGTGAATCTAATGTAACAGACACCCATACAATGCGCACCACCCCGTGATGTTTTTCTCACTCCCACTAGTGAATCTAATGTAACACACACCCATACAATGCGCACCACCCCGTGATGTTTTTCTCACTCCCACTAGTGAATCCAATGTGACACACACCCATACAATGCGCACCACCCCGTGATGTTTTTCTCACTCCCACTAGTGAATCCAATGTGACACACACCCATACAATGCGCACCACCCCGTGATGTTTTTCTCACTCCCACTAGTGAATCCAATGTGACACACAGCAATACAATGCGCACCACCCCGTGATGTTTTTCTCACTCCTACTAGTGAATCCAATGTGACACACACCCGTACAATGCGCACCACCCCGTGATGTTTTTCTCACTCCTACTAGTGAATGTAAAGTAACACACACCCATACAATGCGCACCACCCCGTGATGTTTTTCTCACTCCTTCTAGTGAATGTAATGTAACACACACCCATACAATGCGCACCAACCCGTGATGTTTTTCTCACTCCTACTAGTGCATGTAATGTAACACACCCATACAATGCGCACCACCCCGTGATGTTTTTCTCACTCCTACTAGTGAATGTAATGTAACACACACCCATACAATGCGCACCACCCCGTGATGTTTTTCTCACTCCAACTAGTGAATCTAATGTAACACACACCCATACAATGCGCACCACCCCGTGATGTTTTTCTCACTCCTACTAGTGAATGTAATGTAACACACACCCATACAATGCGCACCACCCCGTGATGTTTTTCTCACTCCCACTAGTGAATCTAATGTAACACACACCCATACAATGCGCACCACCCCGTGATGTTTTTCTCACTCCCACTAGTGAATCTAATGTGACACACACCCATACAATGCGCACCACCCCGTGATGTTTTTCTCACTCCCACTAGTGAATCCAATGTGACACACACCCATACAATGCGCACCACCCCGTGATGTTTTTCTCACTCCCACTAGTGAATCCAATGTGACACACACCCATACAATGCGCACCACCCCGTGATGTTTTTCTCACTCCCACTAGTGAATCCAATGTGACACACACCCATACAATGCGCACCACCCCGTGATGTTTTTCTCACTCCTACTAGTGAATGTAATGTAACACACACCCATACAATGCGCACCACCCCGTGATGTTTTTCTCACTCCTACTAGTGAATGTAATGTAACACACACCCATACAATGCGCACCACCCCGTGATGTTTTTCTCACTCCTACTAGTGAATCTAATGTAACACACACCCATACAATGCGCACCACCCCGTGATGTTTTTCTCACTCCCACTAGTGAATCCAATGTGACACACACCCATACAATGCGCACCACCCCGTGATGTTTTTCTCACTCCTACTACTGAATCCAATGTGACACACACCCATACAATGCGCACCACCCCGTGATGTTTTTCTCACTCCTACTAGTGAATCTATGTAACACACACCCATACAATGGGCACCACCCCGTGATGTTTTTCTCACTCCTACTAGTGAATCTAATGTAACACACACCCATGCAATGCGCACCACCCCGTGATGTTTTTCTCACTCCTACTAGTGCATGTAATGTAACACACCCATACAATGCGCACCACCCCGTGATGTTTTTCTCACTCCTACTAGTGAATGTAATGTAACACACACCCATACAATGCGCACCACCCCGTGATGTTTTTCTCACTCCTACTAGTGAATATAATGTAACACACACCCATACAATGCGCACCACCCCGTGATGTTTTTCTCACTCCCACTAGTGAATCTAATGTAACACACACCCATACAATGCGCACCACCCCGTGATGATTTTCTCACTCCCACTAGTGAATCTAATGTAACACACACCTATACAATGCGCACCACACCGTGATGTTTTTCTCACTCCCACTAGTGAATCTAATGTAACAGACACCCATACAATGCGCACCACCCCGTGATGTTTTTCTCACTCCCACTAGTGAATCTAATGTAACACACACCCATACAATGCGCACCACCCCGTGATGTTTTTCTCACTCCCACTAGTGAATCTAATGTAACACACACCCATACAATGCGCACCACCCCGTGATGTTTTTCTCACTCCCACTAGTGAATCCAATGTAACACACACCCATACAATGCGCACCACCCCGTGATGTTTTTCTCACTCCTACTACTGAATCCAATGTGACACACACCCATACAATGCGCACCACCCCGTGATGTTTTTCTCACTCCTACTAGTGAATATATGTAACACACACCCATACAATGCGCACCACCCCGTGATGTTTTTCTCACTCCTACTAGTGAATCTATGTAACACACACCCATACAATGGGCACCACCCCGTGATGTTTTTCTCACTCCTACTAGTGAATCTAATGTAACACACACCCATGCAATGCGCACCACCCCGTGATGTTTTTCTCACTCCTACTAGTGAATCTAATGTAACACACACCCATACAATGCGCACCACCCCGTGATGTTTTTCTCACTCCTACTAGTGAATGTAATGTAACACACACCCATACAATGCGCACCACCCCGTGATGTTTTTCTCACTCCTACTAGTGAATATAATGTAACACACACCCATACAATGCGCACCACCCCGTGATGTTTTTCTCACTCCCACTAGTGAATCTAATGTAACACACACCCATACAATGCGCACCACCCCGTGATGATTTTCTCACTCCCACTAGTGAATCTAATGTAACACACACCCATACAATGCGCACCACACCGTGATGTTTTTCTCACTCCCACTAGTGAATCTAATGTAACAGACACCCATACAATGCGCACCACCCCGTGATGTTTTTCTCACTCCAACTAGTGAATCTAATGTAACACACACCCATACAATGCGCACCACCCCGTGATGTTTTTCTCACTCCCACTAGTGAATCTAATGTAACACACACCCATACAATGCGCACCACCCCGTGATGTTTTTCTCACTCCCACTAGTGAATCCAATGTAACACACACCCATACAATGCGCACCACCCCGTGATGTTTTTCTCACTCCCACTAGTGAATCCAATGTGACACACACCCATACAATGCGCACCACCCCGTGATGTTTTTCTCACTCCTACTACTGAATCCAATGTGACACACACCCATACAATGCGCACCACCCCGTGATGTTTTTCTCACTCCTACTAGTGAATCTATGTAACACACACCCATACAATGGGCACCACCCCGTGATGTTTTTCTCACTCCTACTAGTGAATCTAATGTAACACACACCCATGCAATGCGCACCACCCCGTGATGTTTTTCTCACTCCTACTAGTGAATCTAATGTAACACACACCCATACAATGCGCACCACCCCGTGATGTTTTTCTCACTCCTACTAGTGAATGTAATGTAACACACACCCATACAATGCGCACCACCCCGTGATGTTTTTCTCACTCCTACTAGTGAATATAATGTAACACACACCCATACAATGCGCACCACCCCGTGATGTTTTTCTCACTCCCACTAGTGAATCTAATGTAACACACACCCATACAATGCGCACCACCCCGTGATGATTTTCTCACTCCCACTAGTGAATCTAATGTAACACACACCCATACAATGTGCACCACACCGTGATGTTTTTCTCACTCCCACTAGTGAATCTAATGTAACAGACACCCATACAATGCGCACCACCCCGTGATGTTTTTCTCACTCCCACTAGTGAATCTAATGTAACACACACCCATACAATGCGCACCACCCCGTGATGTTTTTCTCACTCCCACTAGTGAATCTAATGTAACACACACCCATACAATGCGCACCACCCCGTGATGTTTTTCTCACTCCCACTAGTGAATCCAATGTAACACACACGCATACAATGCGCACCACCCCGTGATGTTTTTCTCACTCCCACTAGTGAATCCAATGTGACACACACCCATACAATGCGCACCACCCCGTGATGTTTTTCTCACTCCTACTACTGAATCCAATGTGACACACACCCATACAATGCGCACCACCCCGTGATGTTTTTCTCACTCCTACTAGTGAATCCAATGTGACACACACCCATACAATGCGCACCACCCCGTGATGTTTTTCTCACTCCTACTAGTGAATCTAATGTGACACACACCCATACAATGCGCACCACCCCGTGATGTTTTTCTCACTCCTACTAGTGAATGTAATGTAACACACACCCATACAATGCGCACCACCCGGTGATGTTTTTCTCACTCCTACTAGTGAATCTAATGTAACACACACCCATACAATGCGCACCACCCGGTGATGTTTTTCTCACTCCTACTAGTGAATCTAATGTGACACACACCCATACAATGCGCACCACCCCGTCATGTTTTTCTCACTCCTACTAGTGAATCTAATGTGACACACACCCATACAATGCGCACCACCCCGTGATGTATTTCTCACTCCTACTAGTGAATCTAATGTGACACACACCCATACAATGCGCACCACCCCTTGATGTTTTTCTCACTCCTACTAGTGAATCTAATGTAACACACACCCATAGAATGCGCACCACCCCGTGATGTTTTTCTCACTCCTTCTAGTGAATCTAATGTAACACACACCCATACAATGCGCACCACCCCGTGATGTTTTTGTCACTCCTACTAGTGAATCTAATGTAACACACACCCATACAATGCGCACCACCCAGTGATGTTTTTCTCACTCCTACTAGTGAATGTAATGTAACACACACCCATACAATGCGCACCACCCCGTGATGTTTTTCTCACTCCTACTAGTGAATGTAATGTAACACACACCCATACAATGCGCACCACCCCGTGATGTTTTTCTCACTCCTACTAGTGAATCTAATGTAACACACAACCATACAATACGCACCACCCCGTGATGTTTTTCTCACTCCTACTAGTGAATCCAATGTGACACACACCCATACAATGCGCACCACCCCGTGATGTTTTTCTCACTCCTACTAGTGAATCCAATGTAACACACACCCATACGATGCGCACCACCCCGTGATGTTTTTCTCACTCCTACTAGTGAATCTATGTAACACACACCCATACAATGGGCACCACCCCGTGATGTTTTTCTCACTCCTACTAGTGAATCTAATGTAACACACACCCATGCAATGCGCACCACCCCGTGATGTTTTTCTCACTCCTACTAGTGAATCTAATGTAACACACACCCATACAATGCGCACCACCCCGTGATGTTTTTCTCACTCCTACTAGTGAATGTAATGTAACACACACCCATACAATGCGCACCACCCCGTGATGTTTTTCTCACTCCTACTAGTGAATATAATGTAACACACACCCATACAATGCGCACCACACCGTGATGTTTTTCTCACTCCCACTAGTGAATCTAATGTAACACACACCCATACAATGCGCACCACCCCGTGATGATTTTCTCACTCCCACTAGTGAATCTAATGTAACACACACAAATACAATGCGCACCACACCGTGATGTTTTTCTCACTCCCACTAGTGAATCTAATGTAACAGACACCCATACAATGCGCACCACCCCGTGATGTTTTTCTCACTCCCACTAGTGAATCTAATGTAACACACACCCATACAATGCGCACCACCCCGTGATGTTTTTCTCACTCCCACTAGTGAATCTAATGTAACACACACCCATAGAATGCGCACCACCCCGTGATGTTTTTCTCACTCCCACTAGTGAATCCAATGTAACACACACCCATACAATGCGCACCACCCCGTGATGTTTTTCTCACTCCCACTAGTGAATCTAATGTAACACACACCCATACAATGCGCACCACCCCGTGATGTTTTTCTCACTCCTACTAGTGAATCTAATGTAACACACACCCATACAATGCGCACCACCCCGTGATGTTTTTCTCACTCCTACTAGTGAATCTAATGTAACACACACCCATACAATGCGCACCACCCCGTGATGTGTTTCTCACTCCTACTAGCGAATCTAATGTAACACACACCCATACAATGCGCACCACCCCGTGATGTTTTTCTCACTCCTACTAGTGAATCTATGTAACACACACCCATACAATGCGCACCACCCCGTGATGTTTTTCTCACTCCTACTAGTGAATCTATGTAACACACACCCATACAATGGGCACCACCCCGTGATATTTTTCTCACTCCTACTAGTGAATCTAATGTAACACACACCCATGCAATGCGCACCACCCCGTGATGTTTTTCTCACTCCCACTAGTGAATCTAATGTAACACACACCCATACAATGCGCACCACCCCGTGATGTTTTTCTCACTCCCACTTGTGAATCTAATGTAACACACACCCATACAATGCGCACCACCCCGTGATGTTTTTCTCACTCCCACTAGCGAATCTAATGTAACACACACCCATACAATGCGCACCACCCCGTGATGTTTTTCTCACTCCCACTAGCGAATCTAATGTAACACACACCCATAAAATGCGCACCACCCCGTGATGTTTTTCTCACTCCTACTAGTGAATCTATGTAACACACACCCATACAATGCGCACCACCCCGTGATGTTTTTCTCACTCCTACTAGTGAATCTATGTAACACACACCCATACAATGGGCACCACCCCGTGATGTTTTTCTCACTCCTACTAGTGAATCTAATGTAACACACACCCATGCAATGCGCACCACCCCGTGATGTTTTTCTCACTCCTACTAGTGAATCTAATGTAACACACACCCATACAATGCGCACCACCCCGTGATGTTTTTCTCACTCCTACTAGTGAATGTAATGTAACACACACCCATACAATGCGCACCACCCCGTGATGTTTTTCTCACTCCTACTAGTGAATATAATGTAACACACACCCATACAATGCGCACCACCCCGTGATGTTTTTCTCACTCCCACTAGTGAATCTAATGTAACACACACCCATACAATGCGCACCACCCCGTGATGATTTTCTCACTCCCACTAGTGAATCTAATGTAACACACACAAATACAATGCGCACCACACCGTGATGTTTTTCTCACTCCCACTAGTGAATCTAATGTAACAGACACCCATACAATGCGCACAACCCCGTGATGTTTTTCTCACTCCCACTAGTGAATCTAATGTAACACACACCCATACAATGCGCACCACCCCGTGATGTTTTTCTCACTCCCACTAGTGAATCTAATGTAACACACACCCATAGAATGCGCACCACCCCGTGATGTTTTTCTCACTCCCACTAGTGAATCCAATGTAACACACACCCATACAATGCGCACCACCCCGTGATGTTTTTCTCACTCCCACTAGTGAATCCAATGTGACACACACCCATACAATGCGCACCACCCCGTGATGTTTTTCTCACTCCTACTACTGAATCCAATGTGACACACACCCATACAATGCGCACCACCCCGTGATGTTTTTCTCACTCCTACTAGTGAATGTAATGTAACACACACCCATACAATGCGCACCACCCCGTGATGTTTTTCTCACTCCTACTAGTGAATGTAATGTAACACACACCCATACAATGCGCACCACCCCGTGATGTTTTTCTCACTCCTACTAGTGAATGTAATGTAACACACACCCATACAATGCGCACCACCCGGTGATGTTTTTCTCACTCCTACTAGTGAATCTAATGTAACACACACCCATACAATGCGCACCACCCGGTGATCTTTTTCTCACTCCTACTAGTGAATCTAATGTGACACACACCCATACAATGCGCACCACCCCGTCATGATTTTCTCACTCCTACTAGTGAATCTAATGTGACACACACCCATACAATGCGCACCACCCCGTGATGTATTTCTCACTCCTACTAGTGAATCTAATGTGACACACACCCATACAATGCGCACCACCCCTTGATGTTTTTCTCACTCCTACTAGTGAATCTAATGTAACACACACCCATAGAATGCGCACCACCCCGTGATGTTTTTCTCACTCCTTCTAGTGAATCTAATGTAACACACACCCATACAATGCGCACCACCCCTTGATGTTTTTCTCACTCCTACTAGTGAATCTAATGTAACACACACCCATACAATGCGCACCACCCCGTGATGTTTTTCTCACTCCTACTAGTGAATGTAATGTAACACACACCCATACAATGCGCACCACCCCGTGATGTTTTTCTCACTCCTACTAGTGAATGTAATGTAACACACACCCATACAATGCGCACCACCCCGTGATGTTTTTCTCACTCCTACTAGTGAATCTAATGTGACACACAACCATACAATACGCACCACCCCGTGATGTTTTTCTCACTCCTACTAGTGAATCCAATGTGACACACACCCATACGATGCGCACCACCCCGTGATGTTTTTCTCACTCCTACTAGTGAATCCAATGTGACACACACCCATACGATGCGCACCACCCCGTGATGTTTTTCTCACTCCTACTAGTGAATCCAATGTGACACACACCCATACGATGCGCACCACCCCGTGATGTTTTTCTCACTCCTACTAGTGAATCTAATGTGACACACACCCATACGATGCGCACCACCCCGTGATGTTTTTCTCACTCCTACTAGTGAATCCAATGTGACACACAACCATACAATGCGCACCACCCCGTGATGTTTTTCTCACTCCCACTAGTGAATCCAATGTGACACACACCCATACAATGCGCACCACCCCGTGATGTTTTTCTCACTCCCACTAGTGAATCTAATGTAACACACACCCATACAATGCGCACCACCCCGTGATGTTTTTCTCACTCCCACTAGTGAATCTAATGTAACACACACCCATACAATGCGCACCACCCCGTGATGTTTTTCTCACTCCCACTAGTGAATCTAATGTAACACACACCCATACAATGCGCACCACCCCGTGATGTTTTTCTCACTCCCACTAGTGAATCTAATGTAACACACACCCATACAATGCGCACCACCCCGTGATTTTTTTCTCACTCCCACTATTGAATCTAATGTAACACACACCCATACAATGCGCACCACCCCGTGATGTTTTTCTCACTCCCACTAGTGAATCTAATGTAACACACACCCATACAATGCGCACCACCCCGTGATGTTTTTCTCACTCCCACTAGTGAATCTAATGTAACACACACCCATACAATGCGCACCACCCCGTGATGTTTTTCTCACTCCCACTAGTGAATCTAATGTAACACACACCCATACAATGCGCACCACCCCGTGATGTTTTTCTCACTCCCACAAGTGAATCTAATGTAACACACACCCATACAATGCGCACCACCCCGTGATGTTTTTCTCACTCCCACTAGTGAATCTAATGTAACACACACCATACAATGCGCACCACCCCGTGATGTTTTTCTCACTCCCACTAGTGAATGTAATGTAACACACACCCATACAATGCGCACCACCCCGTGATGTTTTCTCACTCCCACTAGTGAATCTAATGTAACACACACCCATACAATGCGCACCACCCCGTGATGTTTTTCTCACTCCCACTAGTGAATCTAATGTAACACACACCCATACAATGCGCACCACCCCGTGATGTTTTTCTCACTCCCACTAGTGAATCTAATGTAACACACACCCATACAATGCGCACCACCCCGTGATGTTTTTCTCACTCCCACTAGTGAATCTAATGTAACACACACCCATACAATGCGCACCACCCCGTGATGTTTTTCACACTCCCACTAGTGAATCTAATGTAACACACACCCATACAATGCGCACCACCCCGTGATGTTTTTCTCACTCCCACTAGTGAATCTAATGTAACACACACCTATACAATGCGCACCACACCGTGATGTTTTTCTCACTCCCACTAGTGAATCTAATGTAACACACACCCATACAATGCGCACCACCCCGTGATGTTTTTCTCACTCCCACTAGTGAATCTAATGTAACACACACCCATACAATGCGCACCACCCCGTGATGTTTTTCTCACTCCCACTAGTGAATCTAATGTAACACACACCCATACAATGCGCACCACCCCGTGATGTTTTTCTCACTCCCACTAGTGAATCTAATGTAACACACACCCATACAATGCGCACCACCCCGTGATGTTTTTCTCACTCCCACTAGTGAATCTAATGTAACACACACCCATACAATGCGCACCACCCCGTGATGTTTTTCTCACTCCCACTAGTGAATCTAATGTAACACCCACCTATACAATGCGCACCACCCCGTGATGTTTTTCTCACTCCTACTAGTGAATCTAATGTGACACACACCCATACATGCGCACCACCCCGTGATGTTTTCTCACTCCTACTAGTGAATCCAATGTGACACACACCCATACAATGCGCACCAACCCGTGATGTTTTTCTCACTCCTACTAGTGAATCCAATGTGACACACACCCATACAATGCGCACCACCCCGTGATGTTTTTCTCACTCCTACTAGTGAATCCAATGTGACACACACCCATACAATGCGCACCACCCCGTGATGTTTTTCTCACTCCTACTAGTGAATCTAATGTGACACACACCCATACAATGCGCACCACCCCGTGATGTTTTTCTCACTCCTACTAGTGAATCTAATGTGACACACACCCATACAATGCGCACCTTTTTTTCCCCCGTGATGTTTTTCTCACTCCTACTAGTGAATGTAATGTAACACACACCCATACAATGCGCACCACCCCGTGATGTTTTTCTCACTCCTACTAGTGAATGTAATGTAACACACAACCATACAATGCGCACCACCCCGTGATGTTTTTCTCACTCCTACTAGTGAATCTAATGTAACACACAACCATACAATGCGCACCACCCCGTGATGTTTTTCTCACTCCTACTAGTGAATCTAATGTAACACACAACCATACAATGCGCACCACCCGTGATGTTTTTCTCACTCCTACTAGTGAATCTAATGTAACACACACCCATACAATGCGCACCACCCCGTGATGTTTTTCTCACTCCTACTAGTGAATCTAATGTGACACACACCCATACAATGCGCACCTCCCCGTGATGTTTTTCTCACTCCTACTAGTGAATGTAATGTAACACACACCATACAATGCGCACCACCCCGTGATGTTTTTCTCACTCCTACTAGTGAATGTAATGTAACACACACCCATACAATGCGCACCACCCCGTGATGTTTTTCTCACTCCTACTAGTGAATCTAATGTAACACACACCCATACAATGCGCACCACCCCGTGATGTTTTTCTCACTCCTACTAGTGAATGTAATGTAACACACACCATACAATGCGCACCACCCCGTGATGTTTTTCTCACTCCTACTAGTGAATGTAATGTAACACACACCCATACAATGCGCACCACCCCGTGATGTTTTTCTCACTCCTACTAGTGAATGTAATGTAACACACACCCATACAATGCGCACCACCCCGTGATGTTTTTCTCACTCCTACTAGTGAATGTAATGTAACACACAACCATACAATGCGCACCACCCGTGATGTTTTTCTCACTCCTACTAGTGAATGTAATGTAACACACAACCATACAATGCGCACCACCCCGTGATGTTTTTCTCACTCCTACTAGTGAATCTAATGTAACACACAACCATACAATGCGCACCACCCCGTGATGTTTTTCTCACTCCTACTAGTGAATCTAATGTAACACACAACCATACAATGCGCACCACCCGTGATGTTTTTCTCACTCCTACTAGTGAATCTAATGTAACACACACCCATACAATGCGCACCACCCGGTGATGTTTTTCTCACTCCTACTAGTGAATCTAATGTAACACACACCCATACAATGCGCACCACCCGGTGATGTTTTTCTCACTCCTACTAGTGAATCTAATGTGACACACACCCATCCCCCGTGATGTTCCTTATTAACACACTACACAAATTCAATGACACACTACCCCCCCATTTCTAAACCCCATGCGCACCACCCCGTGATGTTTTTCTCACTCCTACTAGTGAATCTAATGTGACACACACCCATACAATGCGCACCACACCGTGATGTTTTTCTCACTCCCACTAGTGAATCTAATGTGACACACACCCATACAATGCGCACCACCCCGTGATGTTTTTCTCACTCCCACTAGTGAATCTAATGTGACACACACCCATACAATGCGCACCACCCCGTGATGTTTTTCTCACTCCCACTAGTGAATCCAATGTGACACACACCCATACAATGCGCACCACCCCGTGATGTTTTTCTCACTCCCACTAGTGAATCCAATGTGACACACACCCAATACAATGCGCACCACCCCGTGATGTTTTTCTCACTCCTACTAGCGAATCTAATGTAACACACACCCATAAAATGCGCACCACCCCGTGATGTTTTTCTCACTCCTACTAGTGAATCTATGTAACACACACCCATACAATGGGCACCACCCCGTGATATTTTTCTCACTCCTACTAGTGAATCTAATGTAACACACACCCATGCAATGCGCACCACCCCGTGATGTTTTTCTCACTCCCACTAGTGAATCTAATGTAACACACACCCATACAATGCGCACCACCCCGTGATGTTTTTCTCACTCCCACTAGTGAATCTAATGTAACACACACCCATACAATGCGCACCACCCCGTGATGTTTTTCTCACTCCCACTAGCGAATCTAATGTAACACACACCCATACAATGCGCACCACCCCGTGATGTTTTTCTCACTCCTACTAGCGAATCTAATGTAACACACACCCATAAAATGCGCACCACCCCGTGATGTTTTTCTCACTCCTACTAGTGAATCTATGTAACACACACCCATACAATGCGCACCACGCCGTGATGTTTTTCTCACTCCTACTAGTGAATCTATGTAACACACACCCATACAATGGGCACCACCCCGTGATGTTTTTCTCACTCCTACTAGTGAATCTAATGTAACACACACCCATGCAATGCGCACCACCCCGTGATGTTTTTCTCACTCCTACTAGTGAATCTAATGTAACACACACCCATACAATGCGCAC